>NW_021449454.1:0-283 GCF_001605985.2 Dendrobium catenatum
GTGTGATGACTCTAAATTAATAGATGAATCCCTAGATGCGACAATGGACGACTATGAAGAAAACTTCCTATTAAGGGGTCGATCAAGTGAAACTAAGAAGTGGTAAGATATTGCTACCTCCATCGAAGAAAGGGGTATCTAATAAAGATAAGGGAAAAGAGATAGTCATAAATGATGATATTATCCTTGAAGATACCAAGAAAAAGAATACTTCAACCAAAAGGGTAGATTATAATGTCTTATCCTATCAGAGAAAAATACCTGCACAACTTAGCATATATGA
>NW_021449455.1:0-424 GCF_001605985.2 Dendrobium catenatum
TTGTTGCTTCGCAAATTAGCTTTTTAGTTCAAAAATTAAAATTTTTGTACTAGAAAGCTGCTTTAAGAAGCAACAAGAAAGTCGACCCAAATGAAGCCTTATTTGTTATTACTTGCCTTGAGCGTGCTGATTCAGCCTCTTGTTGCTTTTGTTTTTTACCAGATTTTTATGTTGAATATACGCTTAGCAGCAGCTGAGAGCATGACCCATGATGTTCTTCGAGATTTGCTGGGCATCAAGTTGGATATGTCGAAATATGCAGTGAGATCACCACCTTTATATTCAAATTAGGCTTTTTAGCTATTGTTATCTATGAATTAATATTTTGAAGGGAAAATACTAATCAAGTGTGAAACTGCAATATTTAATTGATTTGTCATCATCCTTCTTTTGTATCTGTACTTGGATTATTCTCATATTGGTG
>NW_021449456.1:0-250 GCF_001605985.2 Dendrobium catenatum
CCATCTGATCTGAAAATTTTAATGGGTGTAGAGAACTATTTTTCCACCATGGCTTAAAGTGAACAAATTTGGAGAAAACTTCAGCTTTAGTAAACATAGGATATATCCATGTAAAACGAGAAAATTCATCGAGAAATAAAACATAGTAACGATATCCATTAATTGATAGACTTGGGGAGGGACCCCATACATCAGACACGACGACTTGAAACGGAGAAGAACATCGAGAAGCAGAGCTTGGAAAGGGAAA
>NW_021449457.1:0-226 GCF_001605985.2 Dendrobium catenatum
CCACCTGGTGAAGGAAGAGAACTCAGGAATCCTTTGAATCCCTCTTAGAGTAGGCAGAAAACCTAGATCTAATATTGAAGATGATCTCCCTGGAGTTAATAAGGCACCAGTGGATTAACCTGAAGAAGATGATGACACCATGCACAGAGTAACCTTTCTGATTCCCTCACAAATTTCCCCTCATAAGGATCTCTCTCTCTCTCTCTCTCAAGCTCTCCCTCTTCCT
>NW_021449458.1:0-472 GCF_001605985.2 Dendrobium catenatum
TGTAATGCAATAAAATTTAAAACAAAATCTAGAAATAAAAGAAAATTGAAGGAAGTACTTGTAAGTATGATGTTTTACTTACCAATAATTCCTAGACTACAACAGCTATATGCATCCATGAGATCTGCTGTACATATGATGGCATAATGATCACATTTCATAAGAATGTGTTATTACACATCCATCCAAAGTAGAGGCTTGGAGATACTTTGATCATACATATTCCACATTCGTGGTTGAACCAAGAAATATAATATTAGGTTTATGCAATGATGGTTTTACTCTGTTTAGTCAGTCTACTTTACCTTAATCATGTTGGCCCATTATAATCACCCCTTATAATCTTCCTCTAGAGTTGTGCATGACTACTCCTTACATGTTTCTGACACTTATCATTCCAGGGCCACATAATCCAAAAGTAAAGATTGATGTATTCTTACAATAGTTAATTCATGATTTAAGTTTATTATGG
>NW_021449459.1:0-410 GCF_001605985.2 Dendrobium catenatum
GATTTAAACGAGAATTTGACTTTTAATAGGACACAATAATAGCAAGAGAAGGATTTCAAAATAAAGCATGAGAAGTTGAGTAAAAATAATATATTTCCATATCTAATGTTTTTTTTTTTATTTCCATATCTAATGTGTTGTATCGAATATAAGTTTCTTTGGCGACATTTGATTTCTTTTGAATATCCATTGCAAAATTTTCTGATTTCATACAACATGGATGGGATCCCTTTCTAAAAGCTAATGATAAAGTAAAGCTAGCTTTTTTTAGGCTTCATTTGATATTATTTTTTTATCACTTTTTAAAGTAATTTTTTAGAAAAAAAAATTTTGAGTTAAAAAATTTTGTACTAAAAGCTACTTAAAAAAATAATAAAAAAATATTGCACTTAATCAACTGAAATAGTTTT
>NW_021449460.1:0-207 GCF_001605985.2 Dendrobium catenatum
GAATTGCAAGCCTTGAGTGGTGATCTAGCAGAACTACAAGCCTCATGTGGTGGTTTAGCAGATATCTGGGCATCAGGCGGTGGTTCGGCAGAACTCTGGGCCTTATGTGGTGGTGTGAAAGAACTCTAGGCATCATGTGGTGGTCCGACAGAAGTTTGGGCTCAATTGGTGGTCCGGCAGAACTCCGGACATCAGGTGGTGGTCAGG
>NW_021449461.1:0-546 GCF_001605985.2 Dendrobium catenatum
TGTATGTCGGAGCTTTTTCTCGACGACGTTAACCTGTATGGATGAGTTCGAGAGAATCCACCAAGGATGTGAGACATATCCGAGGTTGTATGTGGAGCTTTTTATCGACGACATTAACCTCTATGGATGAGGTCGAGAGAATCCACCAAGGATGTGAGACCTATCCGAGGTTGTATGTCGGAGCTTTTTCTCAACGATGTTAACCTATGTGGAAGAGGTCGAATTGAATCCCCCTGGGATTGATTTTGCTTTGATTGGGAGGGGGCGAACGCCGGGTATATCCCGAATCAAAGGTGAAGAATGGTCTATCTTTAGACCGTTACTGTCTTTTTAAGGTCAAGATTAGGACCTTGCCCAAGAAGTAAAAGTCCAGCAATGAATTGTATAAGGATTGTAATTGATTGGAAGTATCCTTGCATGTCGCTGGGATTTTCCCGAATTATCATCTTGATATAGAAAGCATCAGACGATCTTTTTGACCAGAATTGGGGTCGAAGTTGTCCCCCAGCCCGCATCTGATGCAACAATGGCTGATGTCAGGAAGTT
>NW_021449462.1:0-239 GCF_001605985.2 Dendrobium catenatum
AGATTGATGCAGCTACAGCTGTAGGTTCCCGCCCTTCTATTGCCCGCGTGTTAGTTGAACTTGATATAACCAAATCCTATCCTAAACTTGTTTGGTTAGGTTCTGAAGCTTTAGGTTATACCCAAGAGGTTGTTTTTGATGAGTTTCCTCAATTCTGCGCCGGCTATAAGTGTATCGGACATGTTCAGGGTAATTGCATACTTGGTGCTCCTGTGATTCAAAATTTTCCCAATCCTTCT
>NW_021449463.1:0-202 GCF_001605985.2 Dendrobium catenatum
CCTCCTCCAACCGAATGGATTAAATTAAATATAGATGTTGCAGTTAAGTGTAACTACAAAGCTGGGATAGGCAGAGTTCTAAGAGATCATAAAGGTAGATTTCTATGTGCTTTTGGTGTTAAACACAAGCATTGGGATTCAACACAAATGGAAATGAAAGATATCTTATCTATAAAGGATTTTATGCTTCATGAGAGATATA
>NW_021449464.1:0-318 GCF_001605985.2 Dendrobium catenatum
CAAATGTTTTGATATTCATGCTTTAAAGTACCCTACAATTTCATGTTTACATTTCATGCATTCTTGAAAAGAAATTAAAGTATATGAATAAATGAAATAAATATGAAAGGAAATTGAAAGGAAATGAAAAGATTTAAATGTAATAAAATTTTCATGTTGCATGTTGATCCGGAAATACCAAAATGATAATTGTAAAGGGCTTACAAAAGCCAAATGATAAAGGAAATGGCCAAAAAAATTTGACTGCGTACCCGATCAGTACGAAAAAGGGGTATTTCCGAGACGGGTGATACATTTAGCATAATCATTTTGCACTTT
>NW_021449465.1:0-356 GCF_001605985.2 Dendrobium catenatum
CTATTAGATTTGTGAATATCAACTTACTTTTTCAAAATGTACTTCCTTTTTTAGTGTTGTCATAAGGGAGAGTCATTGTTTATTGTTTATTTGTTTGATTGAATTAATTGTGTGTGTTTGTTGTCTTTATTGTGAGAGTGTTTTATTTTTATTGTATTTATTATGTGTATATTTTGTTTTTGAATTCATTTTTTATTAATTCATTTTGGTTTTGTATTTTTTTAGTTATCTCTTATTTTTAATTGAGCGTTCATTGAGGGGGAAGCTTAGGAAAAAAAGGAACTTAGATCTTAATTCAAATAATAATTATTTTGTCATTATCAAAAAGGGGGAAATTGTTGCAACTTAGAAATCAA
>NW_021449466.1:0-252 GCF_001605985.2 Dendrobium catenatum
GTTTTTATGAATCCCTCTCTGATACCACTTGAAAGTTTGTTAGGGATGTTAAGACCTATGAACTAGTCCCGAGGCTAACCAAGAGGGGGGTGAATTGGTATTTTAAAAAATTCTTTAAAACCAAAAGAACGATTATCACAAACCAAAATCACCACAGAATAATAAGTACGGAAAATTTAAAGTGTGGAAGCAATAAAAAGAACACAAGGGTTTATAGTGGTTCGGTCAACTTGACCTACATCCACTCCCTGG
>NW_021449467.1:0-308 GCF_001605985.2 Dendrobium catenatum
TGGCCCAATTTGAATGAATCCACTAGTATTTGTAGTTGATTACAAATGAGCCCTTCTTAGGGAGAAGGCCATGGCTTGATGTCACAAATGTACATAATATAGAGTGTATTACATGGTGGGAGTTACATATACATGTTTGTTTTGTCGGAATGACCATAGTAGGCGACGGAGGTCGGAAGGACCGTAGTCGGCAAGAGACCGGGGTCAGAAAGACCATTGTCTATTGATGGAGGTCAGAAGGACCATAGTAGGTGAAGGAGGTCGAAAGGATCGTAGTCGACAGTATTCTGGGAGAACTGTGGGCATCA
>NW_021449468.1:0-440 GCF_001605985.2 Dendrobium catenatum
AATGATAGTATTAGTGCCTCTCTCCCTAAATTGTTTTAGAAAATAGTTAAAGATAACACTTACGAAATCTTTTAAAGGTTTTTTAAAAACTAGACATATGCATGAAGGACAAAAAGATACTCCTACTATTCTTCTAACTATAATAAAAAAATCTAATTTATCCATCAAATTTTTGACCTATATTTCTATGTAGAACCATTTACAAGATATATATTAGAATGATTTGCAAAATAGTAAAGTGGTACCTTCCTAAGATTATAACTAAAGATTAAGTTGTTTTTATTCCTAGAAGATTGATGTCAGCTTAGTATTTATTGGATCAAGAAATCTTTATTAAATTAAGATTTTTTTAATTCAAAGAAAAGATTGATGGAAGTCAAGATTGATAGGAAGTAAGCTTTTTATAGTATCAGTTGGTCAACTCTTGAGAAAATTCTAAA
>NW_021449469.1:0-349 GCF_001605985.2 Dendrobium catenatum
AGGGCGAATGGATTGGCGGAAGCCTTCAACAAGACGTTGGTGAAACTGTTGAAGAAGATCCTAACCAAAAACAAAAGAGAGTGGCATACGAAGATGGCAGAAGCTCTGTGGGCCTATCGTACAACCTACAAGACGTCAACCAAAGCCACTCCTTATTCATTGGTGTTCGGTGTTGAAGCCGTATTACCATTGGAAATTGAGCTACCGTCACTTCGGATAGCAATCCAGAATGATCTCATTCAAGAGCAAAATGCCCGCCTCAGAATGGAAGAGCTCGACGCACTTGATGAACTCAGACTGCAAGCTCAGCAGAATCTAGAAATCTACCGAGGAAGAATGGCGAAATCCT
>NW_021449470.1:0-693 GCF_001605985.2 Dendrobium catenatum
AATAATGTATAAAACATGGGACAATGAATCTTCCTGCCTAACACCTTGGGCAGCTTTGAAAAAAATTTTAGATTTCTCATTGATAATGATAGAGAACTAGACATTTTTCATAATTTTCTTGATTAACGTAATAAAATTATCATCAAAATAAGAAAGATGAATCATATTGAGCACATACTAATGGGTCTAATGTTATTCCAATAATCAAGATTTTTCTTTTTAGGAATCAAAATGATAGAGGAGCTTGAAAAAAACTTAGAAATATATAAATCATTTAAAAAGTTCTATGATAGCTATTACCGGCGGCTTAACGTAGCAAAATCATCGGTTCGGCCGCCGTTAAAAGCCGGCAGTGTGACCTCCGGCTATGCCGCAGGTAAAACCGGCGGTCCATGAACCGCCGGTAATGAGCATTTTTCCTGTAGTGGCTTAGCAAAGATATTTTTTTTATAATTAGCCAGCACTTTTAAAAAAATAAGATTGTAAAACCATCCGGTCCAACAACATAATCTTTATTCATATCCATAAGAGAATATTGAATTTCACTATACATAATTAGTTTATTTAAGCAAAAGTTTAAAAAATTACTAATTTTCTCAACCAAAAAAATGTTTTCTTTTGTTGCCTCTTTTCTTTTCCACCAAAAGGTAGTTAATAAGAGAAATTAAATAAAGCCTGCCTATCTTCAAGGAA
>NW_021449471.1:0-294 GCF_001605985.2 Dendrobium catenatum
CCAACTCAGCCTGAATAGCATTACTAGCCTTAGAAGGGCCCGAAAAAGCCTTTATGACAAAACCTTTATTATCTCTAATAACACCACCACAGCCCGCTCCAAAATGGTTAAAAGCCCCATCAGTATTAAGTTTGAAAATTCCCTCCCCAGGTTTCTTCCAAAGAATAAGTATGTTGATAGGAGTAGAGACAGTAGAAGGAAAAGCCAAACCAAAGACATCAGTCAAATGACGGTACCCTTTGAAAGAATCCTTCTTAAGGATCTTAGCCACAAAAAGTTGAATAATTTTATGCT
>NW_021449472.1:0-435 GCF_001605985.2 Dendrobium catenatum
GGATTATATGCGTGTCTCTACTTGCAAAACGGGTAAATAAATTTGGGATAGACTATGTATCACTTATGAAGGAACCAATGAAGTAAAACAATCCCGTTTGAATATTCTCCTACGTGATTATGAACTTTTTCGTATGAAATCTCATGAATCTATTTCTGATATGTACACTAGGTTTACTCATATTGTCACTTCATGCATGCACTAGGAAAAGAACTTTCTAACTATGAAAAAGTAAACAATATTTTAAGATGCTTGCCTTCTTCATACGATGCTAAAATCACTGCAATCACTGAATCAAAGGATTTGAACACTTACTCTATTGATAACTTACTTGGCTCACTCATTGCTTACGAGCAAGAGGTGAATCAAAGAAATCTTGATGTAGGTGAGAAAAAGAAGAGAAAACAATCGCATAAAAGGCACACAAATCAGATT
>NW_021449473.1:0-214 GCF_001605985.2 Dendrobium catenatum
ACATTTATTCATGACTCTTCCTTTCTATTGGAACTTTGATTCTCCGTTCAATTAGGAGAATTTTATAGACTATGATCACTTGAACTTGTCGAGTTGGATTAACCTTTGTACTTTCTACAAACCCTACTGATGGGTAGATGAATTAGGGGTTTCACTACTACAGCTGTTCTTATGGCGTATTGAGTAGACAGAGCTACCAATGATCCGACCATAT
>NW_021449474.1:0-227 GCF_001605985.2 Dendrobium catenatum
ATGGGCATAGCCCAAATTCCATTATGAGAAAATAGTTACAGGTAAAGAATTGTGAGAACAATCAATAACAAAAAGGAAAACCTATAGAAATGAGCCAAGAACAAGAGCCCATCAAAAGAGTTTAAAAAATACATTAGCAAAAAGCTAAGGGAACTGAAAAATAAGCCAAAAAAGAGAAGCTACCAAGAGGCACAAAATCCAAAAGAAACCAACATAAACCAGTAGGC
>NW_021449475.1:0-324 GCF_001605985.2 Dendrobium catenatum
TTCATCGAGAGGTTTCGCCACCTCAAGATGTATTCAATCAGAGACTCTCCCGGCTTTTGCTTTTCAACCACAAGATCGCCCACAGTAGTACGTTGTTGTGCTCCAGAAAATCTCTTTAAAAAAAGGTTTTCTAGATCACTAAAGGTTCTTACTGAACCGTTGGGAAGATCGGCGTACCACTCGAAAGCAATACCGGACAGACTACTTACAAATTGGCGAAAGAGTAGAGCATCTGACCCTCCTGCATTACAACAGCTTGCTCGGAAGTGGGCCAGATGCTGCCTCGAGTTTTCAACTCCGGTGAAAATTTTAAAAGTTGGTGGC
>NW_021449476.1:0-326 GCF_001605985.2 Dendrobium catenatum
TTGGTCCGAGGTTCAGTCAAACTGAATGAAAATCTCAATATGCCTCCCTCGGGTGCTACGAAAATGAGACCGATGCCAACTCGGGCTCTTGCAATATTTGGAGGTCGTACAAGTCTAATCGACGATGCTCCGTCGAAGTATATTTCCCAGAATGGTAGCTTTTCATTCTCCTCAACCTGCATTATCTGCTCATCGGGCAAATCATCATTTAGTGGAGAATCGGCCGGGATTGGGTGTGCAGCGAGGAAATCTGCCAAGGCTTATCCTTTCACCGCCTTTTGTGGCATAAATATGATTTCAAACTGCAATAACAATACTGCCCACCT
>NW_021449477.1:0-329 GCF_001605985.2 Dendrobium catenatum
CAGGTCATGATGATCTGAAAGAGAAATATCAATAGTACGAGCATCACTATTGGAAGCTCTTTCTTTGCCCATAATTTGAGATTAGATCTTGTGCTTGGTCTGTCGCTATTAAACATGATAAGAATGATTTTGTTTGTGAGTTATATTGGGTTAGGTTGTAACAGTTAGGCTTCATTTGGAACTTTTATTTGGTTTGGTGAACGTACGTAGAGCTACATTCGGCCGGCACTAAGATCGCAGGCACAAAACGAGAAATACCAAGCAAATACCGAGCAATACAAATAATAACGAAAAATATCATTATGTGAAGACAAAATACCGAGTAATAC
>NW_021449478.1:0-3053 GCF_001605985.2 Dendrobium catenatum
GACCTCAAAACCATATCAGCACTAAAAAAAGAGCTGCTTAATAAAGGAAAACAAAAGAAAAAACGGAAATAATGATAAAATTGGAAGGACTCAGAAATGCAATTCCCGAATCAATCATCAGCGCGTCAAAATTCATCCAAAAGGATGTGTAGGTCCCCTGGTTGCCAAAAGACCTTCCAAGGGGATGTTTAAAGGATTGCGTACATCATCGTCCTTCAAAAAATAAAAATCTGGTTGCCCATAAGGACCTTCCAGAGTTTGCCCGAGTAGCTGCAGGGTCAAGAACCAATCCAGCTTCCACCGAAACAGAATGGTGGACAATGCAGATAACCAAAGTAGAGTTATGTCCATTTAACAGTTTTTTGAAGAACTGCCCTTTTGATCTTGGCAGAAATGGTAGATAGACAGTCAAAAGAGTTGCCAAATATCCTGTCGTTCCGGGCTTTCCACAGAAAGTAAACAGCGGCACAAAGCAACATGAAGCATCGATTTTTATTGCTCTTGTCTAAGCCCCAATCCTCAATACAGTGAAATACTTGAGCAAGATTCGGCCTTAATAGCATACAATTCATGTAGGGAAAGAGTTTAAGAAGCAAATTGAATGTAAAATCACATTCAAAGAACAGATGCATATGATTCTCCTCAGATGTGTTGCAAAAAGTGCAAGTGGGATTAACAGTAAGCCCCCTTAGAATCAAATTATCAGCCGTTTTAAGCCCATTTTTAAAAACCATCCAGGTGCAAAGGGAAAAACGTAAAGCATAGTGCTTATGCCAAATTTTATTAGCAGATTTCGCAGTGGCATGCTTAAAACCTAAAAATCTAGCAGTATTAAGTAAGTTAGAAACATTAACAAGAGGTTCAAGTAAAATAGAATCGAAATATCATGGATATGACATAAATTCTTCACCCGCAAAAGAGAAGAAGAACGCTCAATACCCCTAACATTCCAAATAATATATTTAAACATAAAAATAATGCTAACGACTAGTTTGTGAATGGGTATTTCTAGCTAATTGTAAAATAAGGTTCTTGCTCTTTCTACCACGCTTAGTTTGAGCTTTGATGAAACTAATATCATTTTCATCTTTAGTAAAGCATTTAGCAGAAAATTCTAACTCATCAGTATCAGTAAAAGCATCACTATTATAATGATAGATAGAGGGTGACTTATAGTTAATAATCAAATCCTTTTACTTACCCTTTTGACAAAGCTCACCTTCTTCTAGCAATTCTCCATCCTCATTAGCATTACTATTCAAACCAAGTTCTACATTCTCTTTGTCAACCAAGGCCTTTTCATTAGGCCTCAAGTTGATGTCTGTACTATTCCTTTCATTTTAAGACATATTTTCCTGATCATGAACAATACATTGAGAAGCATCAATATTAGAGGATTTGTCAGTATTCAAAAAATAGTCCATAACCGGCAATTCAGAGATAGCATTATTTAGAGGAGAAGAAATAGTTAACCCTTGGTTCTCTAAGTTGTCACAATCATTAGGATAACTGGAAAAGGTACTAATAGCATTAATCTGCTCACAGGGAGAAGTATCCACAATAATAGGATCCGAAGAGGTATGAATAGGGAGAGGGTCAACAAGCACAAGTAAAGGAGCATCACCCAAATTGAAAATATTTCCTTCAATCTCAATAGAAGATAAATTATCATTCTCAAGAAGAGGCCCATCGTGTCGTTGAGATTATTTGGACACAACTTTATCTTTATGAAGTTAAGGATGCAACCTAAAACATTCATTAACATCATGACCATGTATTTTACAATGAGAGCAAAAAATAGAAAGATTTTCAAATTCCACTTTTTAGAAATAGCTATTCAGTTTAGAACCTATCCAAACTTCATTCAGGTGTTTCTTAGAAACATCAAGTTCCATAAGAACTAGAGCCACGGAGGGTCAAGAGATAGAAGCAATGGCATGATCCTTTTGTAAAGGTCTCCCAAAAATAGACACAAGCCCAAATAAGATTTAGGGAAAGAAATCCACATAGGCGTAATAAGCGATTCTTCCCTCACAACAAAGTTAGGTGTCCATTTGAGAAATGCATTTGACATGTTTGAATATAGTAGGACCTTCTTGCAAAGATATGGCTATAATCAAGATCGTTCGTAAATTAGATCGCAACATGACAAGGGTCCAGTAAACCCACATGAAAGGCACCCGAAAGTTTCAAGCTAACAAAAATTTTTTAGATAACATTCAAATTAGGCCTACGCAAAAGATTTTTATCAACAAGTGTAAGCGCAAACGGGGCGACCAACTAAGACACCACCGATTCATCGAACATAAGAGCCGAGCAACCCTTGAAAGAAGTATGCACGAAGTTGAGATTAGTTGAAGAAGAAGAAGAACTAGAAATGACATCCTTGAAGGACCGAGAATGGCCATCAAAGATCAAATATATTGGGGAGATAGATGACATCTCCCAAAGCCAAAAAACTGAAAGAAAATCTCAAATGAAAGCACAGAAATATTGAATGAAAGCCAATGATTACAAACGTGAAAATAAAATACAAACCAGATCGCTAGAGGAATGAAGGCAAGCTCCCGAAAGCAAGCCCTAAATCACCCTAGAATTTCTAAGGGAGAGCAGGTCAATAGTCAAATCATAACAGTTACATTTAAAATCACCCAATGAAAAATATCAAATAAATACTAAAAATGTTCATAATCTTATTCTCTATAACACATAAAAAGTTATGCAGTACAAGTTTCACCAATACAAAATTATTCATATTTTTTTATAACAAAAACAAAATTCTGATTAAAAAAACACCAAAAACATAAAATCTTTGAAATTAAAATAGGGTAAAGGTTCCTAACAGTGAGACGAGCAAGTCTCCCAACAAACTCGACTCTCTCTCTTATCTTTTCTCTCAAATTCTCTAAAACCATTCTCTGTTAGCCTTTGTTGGGAAATTAAAAAGAAAAACAAAGTAACGGAATAAGATATTTTAAAATGTTTTCATATAATATACTATAATTATTTAACACAACTATTTAATTTAATTAATTTTTTAGTAGAAATTTCTA
>NW_021449479.1:0-277 GCF_001605985.2 Dendrobium catenatum
TTTTATTCTAATGTTGTTAAATTGTTGTATGCCTTGTATGTTGCTTTATTTACTTTCACTGAGGTTTATGTGGATATGGACTTGAGCTGTAATTGCACCGGTTAATTTACTGATGATTTTCCTAATTGTTGCTCTCCTACCTTCAGGTGGTTGTGTGGTTTGGCTGGGGATATCCATGAGAGTTTCATTAGAATTTAGGGCAATTTTGGTTTTGTTCTATGTTGTGAGGTTACTGGTTTACTTTTAATTCTCTCGTGTGGCCTTTGGAGCCTTTTTT
>NW_021449480.1:0-259 GCF_001605985.2 Dendrobium catenatum
GTTCGTAGTCATGCAAGAGAATGTTTAAACGAGATTATTTAACCTCATTAGTACCATCATAGGTGATGCACAATTTATCCCAAATCTCTTTACCAGTTTTGCAAGTGGATACACGCATGTAATCCTCAGATTTTAAAGCAAAGAAAAAGCAGTTCAAACATTTTGCATTCAATTGAGCTAAATCTCGTTCATCGAAAGTCCATTCACTAAAATAAACTTCAGTTTTAACACAATTAATTTCACGAGAAGGTGGAGAATA
>NW_021449481.1:0-214 GCF_001605985.2 Dendrobium catenatum
AAAATCGGAGTTCGTATGGTCCCAATTTTAAGAAGTTTCCAACTTGATTTTGCATCGAGATTCGTGCTCGATCAAGATAGTTTTTCTATGACGTATCAATAGCGATCAAATAAATTATTTAATTATAATTTAAAATAGTAAATCATTTAATTTTAAATTAAAATAATTAATCAATTCATTATAATTTAAAATGATTAATCATTTAATTACTATT
>NW_021449482.1:0-2393 GCF_001605985.2 Dendrobium catenatum
GGCCTTGAGCGTTAAAGTAAATAGAAATGCTAATGTCAACAGTGATATTGGAAATGAAAAGTTGATTATGAGAAAGAGACAGAAAGTAAATTATAAAAGGAAGTCCTAGGTTACAAGTTGGTGTGGGGAGTAGGCCTTGACTGGAATGAGCAATTGGAAGAGAACCACCATTACCAATAGTTATTTGATTAATACCCTCATATTTAGTTAGATTGCTAAGGTTATAAAGGTGAGAATTAAGGTGAGATAAATCTCGGGAGTCAAGGTACTAGTCCAATGAAGTTTGCGAGGAAGATGTAACTAGAGCCTCGAAAGATTGAGTAGATGGTGGCGGGTTGTAATTTGTGTTGAGGCAATGCTAGCATGCTAAATCCGAGTTCCCACATTTTTACAAATTTGACATGTTATAGGAGTTGGACTGGAGCGATTTCCTTTAGCAGGGAAAAGTATATGAGGAGCAGGTTGTTAGTTATGTCTTCAGCATCCTCTATATGCGTGACCTTTGGATGTGTAAAGACCAAAATCTGGCTCTGTGGTTGGAAGCTCTTTAGCAGAATCAATTGTTATGTTAATTTCCTCATGGATTAGTCAAGCATATATGTCTTAGAAACTTATTGGTGTGAGCTTAGTTTTGATAATAGTTTTGAATGCTTGATATGAGGAGGGTAGGCCATTTAGAGTATAGAGAATGATGGCTTCAATGTCGATAGTGGAGCCAACAGCCGCAATGTTGTCCACAAGAGTCTTGATTTTAGTAAGGCACTGAGTAATGGAAAGATTCTTTATGACATGATTCAAGGTGAAGAACATAAGGAATAATGGCTACTGTAAGAGTGGAGCAAAGGGATACAATAAGGTTTTGATCAATAAAGAGCCATTGTTTGTAGTCTGGGTTGGGTTGGGAATGTCCAACAGTACTCGGGGTAAGTAGAGAGGGGGCGGGCAGTGCCTTCAAGGTGAGTATGAAAGCCATTGCTCTAAATAGCTTGATAATTTAATATCTCTACATGGGATAGTTGTTATTGGAGAGTTGGGTGGGCACAATGATTTTGATGTTGGAGATGACAAATTTAAGAGAAGGGGAATGTGTACTTCTGGAAAAAGGAAGTGTAAGAAGATGTATGTAGAGTTTGAGAGCTACTAGATCCATTGCAGCCGTAGTGAAGAGCTTTAAGTTGTCAAGTGTTCTGAGACTATAACTCTTATACCATGTTGAAGGTTTCTATAATTGAAGGAATTTCCCTATATGTGTAATTAGTCAAAATAGATTTCAAGAGCATTGAGAAGAGACAACTACAAGCTTTCTGCATTAGTCAAAAAGTAAGAAACAATAATACATAAAATGAACTTTTACAAGGATGACATTTTTATTTAAGTTTGGTTTCTTCACCGTTCCAATACATTATATGAGTATATATATTGTAAAAGCTGGTGTACTAGATTTTGGTTAGATAAAATAATTTGGCTTTAGACATTGCTGTAATTGATTTTATTTTATGTTATAATCTGATGGTGTTGATGAGATGGAAGAGAGTGTGGTTGCTCCATCATTTTAATGGTTATGGAGATCACTGTTATTGAGATGACTGAATGTGTGGCTACTCCATTGTTTATGTGGTTGTGGATATCGCTATTAAAAAGTAATCTAAGTCAAGTAGCTTGCTATATTAATTTTAAATCAATAATAAAATCCTTGCAATTGGGCTTCTTTGAGTGAGTCAAGGGTTCAAAAGTAGCTAAAGCTAGCTCCCATTTGCATTGAAAGGGTTTTGAGTTGTTTTTATAAATCTATGTTTAATATTATAATTTTCATATATGAAAATTGTGTTTAGGCATTACTTTCCTAAAATATTATTTATTTTACTTTATTAATAAAGAAAATAGTGAGGGGATTGATGAAGGAAATTGATGAGAAAATTGAAAAAGAAAATCAAATTAATAGGAAAAAAGGAAGAGGACATCACAAAGAAGATTTTCACAAAATCATTCTCCATAATGGTCAAAGAAAAGCTTAATGTTTTTATTGGAAAAACAAATGTTTAGTGAACAATGGTGTAATTTATGTAGTAAAGGCATTTGGAGAAATGTGTAGCTAAGATTATTACCATAAGGCACCAAAAAAATATTACATTTTTTGCCAACATATATTCATAATTTAAGATGTTCCCAAGCAAGTCCAAAGGAAGGTATTTTGAAAACAAATGGGAACTTGGTGAAGTTAGAGAATTGATAGCACAATATCTATTTATCAATGAGAAACCTTTTCAGTTGTTGAAGAATTTGATTTTAGTATTATTTTGGAGGATGTATCTCCCATTTTATTAAAGATATTCATAAGCTACAACTAATAATAATGTTATGCCATTATATGAGAAAGAGAAGAACAAGAAGAA
>NW_021449483.1:0-743 GCF_001605985.2 Dendrobium catenatum
TTTGTGCCCAAATCTCAAGTCATTTCAAATAATTACAACCTTATTCAATCAATTTTACATTAATTCAAATATAAAAAAAATTTAGACTCGATCCTGCAGGCTTATCTTAATAATCAGCTGTTATATAAACAATCCCAAGCAGTTATAATATGAAAATTGAAATGCATTTTTTTAGCCACACTTGGCCATGCTCTTTTTGTTTAAAGGGGGTCTTAAGCGCGGCGGGTACCTGTGCAAAGAGTGTATATATTTTTTTTTATTATTAATTGCCCCCCTTAATTTCAGCTCCTTATATGAGCATGACCACATGTATAAGATTGCACAAGTATAATTCGTCCCTAACCTAGGGGTAAATCTAACGCACAATTAATCACAGAATGCAGAGAATAAGTAAATAAACATATCAATTCTACACTAGCAAACAGCATACAGTAAAAGCTCGAAAAACACGGCACACAACTGCAAAAAATAAAATATCGGCCTATCCTAATATTAGAGTCGGTGATCCTAGCAAACTATCTAAAGTGTGTGGGGTAGGTCGTGCGGTTTTGATGTGTCCTAAATGGGATATTTGATTGAAATTTCTTAAGGTTTGATTGATGATTTTTAAAGTTGAATAATTTAAGTTTGCCATTAATTGATTCGTGACGTTGTGCCACCAGGCTCGAGGAACCAGCCTCCTTAGGATACTTAGCCCCGCAGCCCAGAGTAGTCCAGCCGATAAACCAAATTAATGCAATTGA
>NW_021449484.1:0-261 GCF_001605985.2 Dendrobium catenatum
AATTAATTAAGCATTTATACTACTATTATTATCATAAATATGTATTAATCATTTGCCACCATTGTGACGTTTTATACTGTGCATTTATTGGTATCAAATTGAAATCATCTTGCTTCAACTTCTATCTATCTATGCTACTCATAAATTAAAAAAATGCTTCTGCAATTTAATGCTTTTTCTAAACGCTTCGTCCATTACATCTATACTATCATTATAAAAGAAGTTTGGGATTCCACCCATAATAAATTATGATCTTCCATT
>NW_021449485.1:0-409 GCF_001605985.2 Dendrobium catenatum
GGCGGGTTGTGGTGATTCCTCTCCTATTATACCTGTGGATCGGGATGTTTTGTCTTTGCCTGTTAATTTAGATTCGATTGAGTCGGTTAATGTCCTATCTCAAGCTTGTCCTAATACTGATTCAGAGGGTATTGCCACTTTTATTAATGTTCATATCTCTGTCATGTCTATTAATGAATTGAAGACTCATGTGGTTAACTCTGCGAATAACTCTGTTCGGTTTCAAAAGGATTGGCTGATTTTGGATGATTACCTTTCTTCTCCTTCTGGGGGGCAAGAGGAATTTGATGAAGAGGATTTTGCATTTTGCTTTGTTGATCAAGGTCGCCCCAATGTTGGTGGTAAAAGGCATAAAAGTAATGGCAAAAAGAAATATGCTTTGGCATCTCCTATTACTGTTACGACTGTG
>NW_021449486.1:0-412 GCF_001605985.2 Dendrobium catenatum
TAACCATAAACGAAAAGTAAACTAGGAAGATAAGAGCATTAGGGAAAGAGCTTCACCCAAGGAATGGAGTAATACAACATTCTGGTGATATTTTTTTTTTGTTGGTTGGATCGGAAGTAGGTGGTGCCTTGGACAGCCACAATCAACAATCAACTTCTTGGGCACAAGCCCCAACTCCTCTTGTACAATCTCCAAGGTGGAGAGAAAACTGTGAATAATTTCCAACTTAAACTCTTGACTTGGGGAGCTTTCTCGGGCAAGGAGAAAAGCCTTTGCAGGTCACGGCCAGTTCCAGGTTTTCTCTTCAAAAATCTTCCCAAAGATGAGTGGGACAAATTTTGGGAGAAAATTCAATAAGGGAGGAGGGAAGCTGGAAGGAAAATAGGGAGTATTTCCTAATTCCAATTCTCAG
>NW_021449487.1:0-1021 GCF_001605985.2 Dendrobium catenatum
GGTTTAGGTCACCGGCATCTACTCCTTCAACAAGCCCATCAAAGCAAGAAAGCATAGGGCCGAAGGTACAAAAATCTCCTGAAAAATCATTATTGATAAATCAGGTGATCCTCCATCAATGTCCGCAGCATAAAACATAGGACAGAAAGAACCAGAATCTCATGACTCTGTCTAAAACTACGAAAAGAAGCATCCCGAATAATATCTACAAGTGTCCCTAAAGACTGGGGGCATTTTAAATATTTATTTGGGTCGACATCGCGCTGCATGACGAGATCCCCAAATAAATATTTAAAATACCAGGAGCATAGGTCAGAGTTCATCCACAGAAGTCTCAAAGGCAGTAAAAAGAGAGCTCGTCAACAACTGAATTTATAAAATAACTTTATTTTATTAAGTTCAAAAATTTTATGTACAAATCTGTGGACTACATCTTTTTACAAGATTACATCAGCTGAAAGAAAAAGAAAACCACAATGTCCTTCATAGAGGACTCAAATCTGTCTCCTAAACTACATCTGAAGAGGAAGTCCACATTCTTCTCTTTCCAAAGGCCAGGTATTCTGCACTTCTGGGACCTGCATGAAGTAACAAAAAGTGTCAGAAAGAAAAAAAAAAGTATCGTGCAGATATATACAAAACTATAAAAAAAAGAGAAAAGAGAAGAACAAAGTTGTACCTGAAATAGAGGTCCCCCGAGGTGGCCCGTGAAAAAGTATCCAGCTCCTCTTGAAGCCTGTGTAGAGCAAAAAAAAAAGAAGTATCAGAAAGTAGCTAAAGAAAGAAAAGGACGGTACAAACAAAGTAAAAACGTACCAAAACTGAAGTCTCCTGAAGCAGTAAACTGGCTGAAGCTTGGATCCCCTTTCTGTAAGCAGCCTGCACAGAATACAAAGCATTATTAGTACAAGTACAAATCAAAACTAAA
The DNA here is from genome assembly GCF_001605985.2 of Dendrobium catenatum. Taxonomy (NCBI): domain Eukaryota; kingdom Viridiplantae; phylum Streptophyta; class Magnoliopsida; order Asparagales; family Orchidaceae; genus Dendrobium; species Dendrobium catenatum. The sequence continues at coordinate 929 of NW_021449487.1, forward strand.
AAAAAAAGAAGAAGAAGGGAAGAAAGCGTACATGAGCCCAAAAGTAATTATAGAAGTTCTGAAGCAGCTTCTTGACTACAAGTGCATCTACGG
>NW_021449488.1:0-1087 GCF_001605985.2 Dendrobium catenatum
CGACACCTGGATCCTGGACCGTAGGCTTGATTTGTGGTCGGCCTTTGGAGATCTCGGGCACCTTGAAAACTGCAAGATTAGCCATCTCCTTAACTCGGATGGTGGGTGGAATGAGGATATTGTTCGTACTAGCTTTGGGGAAGCTATGGCTTCTCGTATTTTGGCCATCCCCATCAGGCCTGGTTGTGTTAATGACATGCCGGAACTCATTAAACCATGGGCTGGACGATCTGTGACCGCGTTAGCTTATGATGCCATTGTTGGGCAAACCTGCTACCCGTTTGGTTGGATGAAAAAGCTCAAACTGCACCCTCAGGAGCGTCTTTTTTGGTGGCGGCTGCTTCGGGATGCTATTCCCACCAACTCTTGGCTCAGACGGCGGGGCCTGACTGATTGCAGCCGATGCCCGTGGGGCTGTACTGCTGATGAGGATATTGAACATTGCACTATTCACTGCAACCAGCTTAAACTCATTCTTGAGCAGCTCGGACGCTGGGGGTTCGGGTTCCCGGCCACTCATTCATTGGACGAACTGTTTGGTAACCTTCACCGTCTTGCCGGGCGCAACCCGGCTATTGGAAGATTGTATTACTTGGCGGTTTACCAGGCCTAGCGGGCACGTAATAACAAAATTCATGGCCGGTCATGGGGCTCCCCGTCGGTGCTGGCTGCTAGGGTTTTGGGTGCGATGCCAAAACCTCATCTGATGCCATTTAAGGAGCAATGGTGCATCAATCAGCCCATTGGGCTGCCTGTTCACATGCAATGGTGCGTCCCCCCTCCCAATTGGTTGAAAATGAATGTTGATGCCTCCCTCCTACCGTCCAACCGTACTGGCTTGGGCCTTGTGATTCGTGACCATGAAGGAAAACTTATGGTGGCCGCCGGGCACCATATTGAGCACTAGGATGCAAATTTTGTTGAATTACTTGCAGCTCAGGCTATTAGAGATGTGATTGAAGACTGGATGTTCGATTTTATTGGCATTATCATTGAGGGAGATTGCTCTAAGGTAATTGTGTGGCTGCAACAGTTGCGCGACCACCGCAACTGTTGACCTCATTTTTGTGTGAGGTCACTAAGATCC
>NW_021449489.1:0-273 GCF_001605985.2 Dendrobium catenatum
ATTAGATTAGATAATTTAAAGGCATTATTTAATGGCCTAATTTTCGAAACAAGCATCGTAAATGCGACATTCAAAGATTCGAGCAGTGTTTTAAAAAAAAATAAAAATTGTAAAAAGATTCGAGCATATTTTATATTTAAATCTAAAATAGAACTCGCTAATAATTTTAGAAAATTGGGAAATGAAAGTGCCAAAAGTCTTTAACACAAATTCTAGAAAATACAAGATTAGTTCAATAATAAAATGGATGACATATCATAATAATTGAGGAAT
>NW_021449490.1:0-296 GCF_001605985.2 Dendrobium catenatum
CTAGTTGGAAGAAGCCCAAGCCCAACACTTCAGAGAGCAGCACACCATCTGCTATGTGCAATAAGTGTGGAAGGGCTCATAGGGGAGAGTGCCTTTCTGGCACCAATACCTGTTTTTGGTGCCATCAGCCAGGGCACATGGCAAAGTTTTGCCCTACCTTGGGACAGAAGTCTACCCCAGCGGCCAGAACAGGAAACACTTTTCCTCAGAGGACAGCTGGCAGGCCAAGAACTGTAGAGTCTACTGGATCTACCCCATCACAAGGCCAAGCTCGTCCCCCGGTTCAACCAAGAGTT
>NW_021449491.1:0-296 GCF_001605985.2 Dendrobium catenatum
TGGAAATCAGTTGGTCATCTAATTTATGATTCAAACATTCTAAATACGCTTTGGTTCTTGGATTTGGGCCCATTTGGGCTCATATTGGGTTGCATTTGGTGTCATTGCGTTCGACTTTTCAAGGCATTCAATTCGATTATAAGTTTGCTTAAATCGAAGTTTTGATGGTTCTATATTTAGTTTAGGAAGTTTTTAATTTGAAATTGTCTCCAGATTCGGGTTTGATCAATATAAAATTTTGATGATATACAAAAATATTTTTTTAGAATTAAAAAATTTAAATATTATATATATAA
>NW_021449492.1:0-248 GCF_001605985.2 Dendrobium catenatum
CGCGAGCAGCTCATTTTAAACGGGTTTGCGGGTTGACCCGGCAACCCATTGGGTCAATCCAAACCCGAACCGTTTTTCAAATGAGTCGAATTCTGGAACCCGAACCCGACCTGTTTTCATGAAATCGGGTCGGGTTAAACCCGAAAATTTCAGGTCGAGTTTGAGTCGGGTTTTTGTGTCGTGTCAAATATTGACACCCCTAACTGGAGTCAAGAGGAGTTGTAAGATCAAAATTAATAATGCAAATA
>NW_021449493.1:0-251 GCF_001605985.2 Dendrobium catenatum
CATGATATTATTTAGTATTAGTATCAGTAATAGTAAAACCGTTGGATCAATAAATAGAGTTGTCACCCTTTTGCCTATCGGCATAGTAATAATCTCTTTATAACTCTCAATCAGTGTATCACATGAATTAGTCAAGGATAACACTAAACCACAGTATTTAAAAGAAAGCACATCGGCCCATCATCATATACATATCAATCAATCTCTAACCAACAGGTCAGTTAGTCTTTTCTTAGTTGTTCCACACATAT
>NW_021449494.1:0-210 GCF_001605985.2 Dendrobium catenatum
ATCATTCCCAAGCCATTTTTGTTTAAAGAAGCCGTGAGCAATCTCCAACAAATCCCTCTGTTCAGTTACAACCGTTCCATTCTCCTGTATCAAAGAATCAATTCCATTCATCCTCCTTCTAGCCGATGCCATTGAATGGAAGAAATGAGTGTTCCCATCTCCCTCTTCAACCCATTTCACCTTAGCCCTTTGCCTCCACCAAGTCATGAT
>NW_021449495.1:0-230 GCF_001605985.2 Dendrobium catenatum
ATACATATAATTTTTAGAAAAATAATATAATTAAAAAATAGTTTAATTCATATTTATATAAGTATATGAGAGACCTACTGACCACCCTAACGAGGTTTCAAAACGATTTGAAAATAGTTTGTATCTTGAAAATAATTATTATATTAATTAAGAGAATAATAATTAAATAAGAAAATAATACCTCAAAACAGAAAACTGCCAAAACAGTGAAAATCAGTGAAAAAAAATAA
>NW_021449496.1:0-1401 GCF_001605985.2 Dendrobium catenatum
TTTATTAAAGGCTAGAAAAGGAAACTTTACTTGAAGTTCAAATATTAGTGGATTAGAATCCACTTTAGTTAATTTAGTTTGTTAATCAGTTTTAAAGGCTGAGGGTAGTGATGTTTGAAGTTCAAATTGTATTAACCAATTTTGGAAAGTCCTAGGTCCTACTAGGTACTAAGTTGAGGGGGTCCAAAAGGTCACTATGGGAAATAGGGTAGGTTTGGATCTCTTAATATTTTGGGTAAATATTAGATTTCAAGGAGAGTAGTAAGACAGGTAGTACGCTGGATTTAGAGTTTTCTACACAAAGTTATGAATTTTCTAAGTTTCAGACCTTAGACTATAGGATGGGGTTGACCCAAAAAAATTAACATTCTAATTTATGTTAGTTTCTGAAATCTTAATATTTTTAATAAATACTAGATCCTAATAGGAGTCTAACACAGGTAAGTTTACCTAATTTGGAATTTTCTACAATTAGTCATGAATTTCTAAAGTTTAAGGTATTTAAGGGAATTATTTAAATTATCTAATTAAAGGCTGATTTTATGATTTTGATCCAAATCAGCTCCAAACTGATTGGAATCACCCTCAAAGGTCAGAAATGATATAAGGAGGTGTTCCAAAGCATTTGGGAAATTTTGAAATTTTTTAATAAATTTTAATGATTTATTAGGGGCAAAAAGGTAATTTTCACCTAAGGTTAAATTAAGGGTCAACTTAAAGTCAAATTTAGGAGCCCTATTTATCTAAGGTTAAGGATCATATTCTAAGCAATTTTAGGTATGGTATGTAATTTTTTAAGTTAAAATGGATTTATTATAATTTTTAGAAGGTCTTGGGGCTCTATTTAATAGGTAAATTAGGGTTGGTTAATTAAGGGGTGTAAAGAGCCCTAAAAATTCCTAAAAAAATTTGGGATATTTTATATGTCACTATGTTTAAGTGTTAAAGTTTTTATGTCAATCAGGGATATATCCTAGCTCCTAGAAAATTTCTAAGTTATCCAGACGGGTCCTTAATTGTTGTCCTTAGGGTGTCACTATGTTATATGGGTTTAAATTGAAGTTCATACTAACCCTCAAGTTAACAAATGCATGGAGGTACAAAAATAAAGTAAACGCACATTGCCCTTAAATTTAGGAGAGCCTAAACTAAGTGGTGGTGCATCCTACACATGCAAACTACGGTAAAGAAAAAGTAAATGAACCTAACGAAGGGATTAGTAAATGATTAAAGTAAATGAACCTAACGAAGGGATTAGTAAATGATTGGGACCCAACCATTCACTAACTCACTCCCCATGATTGCACTTCACATATACAACCCATGTTTAAAATTTCATGGGTAGATCTCTCAAAATTATGGATTTAATAATATATACAGTTTTTTAAAGTAAGTTAATAT
>NW_021449497.1:0-307 GCF_001605985.2 Dendrobium catenatum
CATATTTAAACCTAATTACAATTTCATTCAGTTCGAAACGGATTAAAAATCTTGCTTCAATTTTCGAGCGACGTATATAAATATATATATATCAACCTCTCTCTCTCTCTCTCTCTCTCTCTCTCTCTCTCTGCTTCTCAACCACGGCTTCTGCTCTTCTTCATCAATCGGACAGCTAAAAAAGAGAGATGAGTCGGTGCGTTCCAAGCTGGGACCTCGACGACCATCTTCTCCACCGCCATCACCACCATAATACAACTCTTCCGTCCTCCGCCGCCACCGCCGACGCCACGTCAGTGGACTACGA
>NW_021449498.1:0-355 GCF_001605985.2 Dendrobium catenatum
TGCTCTCCTTCTTCTTCTTCTTCAGAAGCACTGGCATATGCTTTCCCTTTTTGCTCCTTAAAAATTGCTCTGAAAGAAGCATTATTGTAGTAGACTAGCTCCTCATATTCTTCATCAGGATGCACTAGATTGTATTTCTTTTTTAAAATAAATGTAATCAAGTGACCCAATGAAATGTTCCTTTTTCTTTTCTATTCTGCATGCCCAATTTCTGAAAGGCCATAAAGATGGTCTAAGATAAGTTGGGCTTCATCGATAGGTTTACCATCCATAATTAAAAAATTCACAACAGAAAGGAGTGGGGTAATGTTGTTCCTTTCACCAGCTTTAGGAATAATTGAAGATCGAAGAATGT
>NW_021449499.1:0-230 GCF_001605985.2 Dendrobium catenatum
TCAAAAGTTGTTTTCACAACTCTTAATAATTATTACATGCAAATTTACATTTATTGAAAAGCAGTAAATTCTAAAGTCCCTGCAAGGTTATCCTAATAATCATCCCAAGCAATTTATATGAAAATAAAAGTGCTAACACCATTGACCCTGTGCCAAGCCATGCTCTTAATTTTGAGGGCTAAGAAGCTCCACATGTGCAATTATAATTATTAATTTAGCCCTCATTTATT
>NW_021449500.1:0-307 GCF_001605985.2 Dendrobium catenatum
TGAATATTTAAAATGCCCTCTGTCTCGTAGGGACATTTTGGATAGGCTTTGTATCTTTTAGATTTTAAATATTTATTCGGAGATGTTGGCACGCAGCGCGATGTCGACCCGAATAAATATTTAAAATACTCCCAATCCGATGGGAAATTTTGAAATGCACTCTTGCTACACAAGAGAATTTCAAAATGTAAATGTAAACATGCACTGATAAATATGCATATAAAATTTTGATCATTACAAAATACATTAGTTATGAAATTTTTATGCAAAATACTTCTTTAAATGTCGACCGTTGATAGGTGGCATG
>NW_021449501.1:0-252 GCF_001605985.2 Dendrobium catenatum
TTATGGGTATTTGGTCACTATTAGAGCCCAAGAGGCATTTTAGTCTTTTGTTTCCTTTGTCATTGTGAGGCCTATATATATGGTCATTTCTTATGTAATGAGGATAATGAATATTGGAATGAAAAATTTGTGTTTTGTTTCTACTTCTTCTTGCATGAGAGCTTGAGAAGGAGAGAGCTCAAGGGGAGCAAATCGCAAGGCCAACCAGTCGTTGGAAGAGTCCGCGGCTTGTGGTTAAGTTATTTTATCTTC
>NW_021449502.1:0-294 GCF_001605985.2 Dendrobium catenatum
ATAACTTATCAAGTTATGGAAATGTTTTCATCCACCACCTTGCACTTCCTCTTAACCCTACCTTTCCATTATACTCTGAATTCCTTTTTGAATTTTTTTTATCATTAGAGTGCAAGATAACTTTTCTTCCATTACAACTTATTTTTGTAGGCATCCCGTTGAAATAACCTAACAAGACCTCGCTTAATACCAACATATATCTATTAAAAGGGTTAAGCTACATAACTTTGCATCTGGAATCGACTATTTTTTAACCACTTTAAATCTAAACATTAGGAATACTCCAATGAATAA
>NW_021449503.1:0-305 GCF_001605985.2 Dendrobium catenatum
GCATGGTGGATTGTGGCCCTCCTAGCTTCGATTTTGCTCTGTATTCGCTTGATTTCTTTTGGGTTTTCTTATTCTACTATTTTCATTTACTGCTTTTGAGTTTTTTTTGGGTTCTCGTCTTGCGGGATAACGATTCCTTCTTCATCTCACTCCATTTCCTCCTCCCTTTTGGAAGGTAAATCTCAATATTTTAAAGATGTTGTCGCTGGATCTTCTTCCTCTTCGTGAAAACTTAGCTTTGTGCACTCGACTTTTAAGGGCTGTCCGGCTTTACTTTTTGAAGATTTTATGGTGGAATAACTAGT
>NW_021449504.1:0-283 GCF_001605985.2 Dendrobium catenatum
ACAAACTTTCAAGTGGTTTAGAGCTATTTTCAAAAAATAAGTTTTTAAAAGCTTTTGAATTTCGATCCATGGCTAATTTTTCGAATCGTAATGTTGTGGAAGGAGATTCAATCATTAGACCACCATTATTTGAAAATATGTCATTTTATTTTTGGAAAACTCGTATGTTTATTTTCTTGCAATCGATTGATTTTCGTATGTGGCATATGATTTTAATTGGTTATTCATCACCATCATGTATTGTTTATGGAATTAAAACTGATATTCCTTTTAATCAATGGAA
>NW_021449505.1:0-212 GCF_001605985.2 Dendrobium catenatum
ATTGACACACTATGACCTAATGCATAGAAGCAAGATTTGAACAAAATAACTTGATCAAATAACAAGACAATAAGACAATGACATAATATTTTCATTCTTAACTTGTCTATGTGAGATGAACATTTATCAACGAATTTATTCAACAAATTAGGATAAGCAAAATTTTATGTATCTTATGTTAAAAATAAATGGAGATGAAAAATAATTTCATT
>NW_021449506.1:0-312 GCF_001605985.2 Dendrobium catenatum
TTCAGACTTAAAATTATGTGATTCGTCTTGAATATCATGACTAGATTCTAAAGAGAACTCGACGTGACCCCGAGGGGACGAAGCAGAATTCAACAAAATAATCCAGTTATAACATTCAAGGAGTATGATTGCCGAATTCATATCCAAAGCCTTACCAAAGAAGGGTGCATCTCCCCAAAGGGAGATTGCACCTTTCAATGATAATTCTTCTAATATGATAACGGCAATCATCTTCGACTTTTCCCAAAGAAATCTAAAAGGATTTTTTTTTTTTAAAGATTAAGTTTGAAATCAGGTATGTGGGGTTCCAAA
>NW_021449507.1:0-331 GCF_001605985.2 Dendrobium catenatum
AACTTAAGATTAAACCTTTAATTAAGCCTTAAAAATTCTAAAAATTCTAATAAATTCTATTTAAATTAAAAAATCATAAATAATATCTTTAACAGACCAAAATTCAACCTTCAATCAGTGAAAGAAGAAACCCCCATCACATCACCCTTAATATAAGTCTAATTAAATTTTTAAGAAAAATTGGAAATTAATTAAAAATATTTTAAAATTCCAAAAAAAGTCCCTAATCTCTTGGAAACTCCCTCTTTGATTATTTCTTACCTTTGGAGGTGATTCCAAGGAGTTTAATTAAGATTGGTTTGGATCAAAATCTAAAAGTACCCTCTAATTA
>NW_021449508.1:0-211 GCF_001605985.2 Dendrobium catenatum
GATCGGCTTTTCTCTTCCTCTCTCTCTCTCTCTCTCTCTCTCGCTCTAATAAACGGGAGAGCTCTTGGTTTGGATGGGAGTTAGGAAGGAGTATGGAAGATCGAGGTGAAGAAGGCCAGCCGAAGTCTTCCTTTCTTTCTCCTTTTAACGACTAGAATGTCGCACGACTTGAAGAAGCCTCGACAAGCTAGTGACGAGACCATTCGGCGTT
>NW_021449509.1:0-243 GCF_001605985.2 Dendrobium catenatum
CCCAAACCCGACCCGAAAATTTCGGGTTCGGGTCAACCCAAACTCGAACTGGGTCGAATTCGAGTTAGAGATTTCGACCCGTTTGCAAAATCGGGCCGGATTCGGGTTGACTTGGAAATCCAAAATCAACCCGATTTGATCCATTTTTAAGTAATTTAGGAGGATTTTAAAATTATTATGAAATAATTAAATGTATTTCTAAAAATTAATAAATATTTTTGCCCAAATTAAATTAAACTTGAT
>NW_021449510.1:0-505 GCF_001605985.2 Dendrobium catenatum
CTATGCTTAATAACTCTCTACAATAATTTTGAAGTATGACACATTTATTTAATTCCTCATAATTCTCACACTCTTGTGCATCACCTGTATTTTTAAAAATAGGAATCAACACACGCTTTCTTCACTTATCTGGTATTTTGTCTTCAAAATAATATTGAAAAGTGTTAGAAAACAAGAAGTTTGAGAAGAAAAAACGCTTGCTTTATTCCATGATTTTTTTCCTATTTATAGATCTATATAAGAAATCTTAATACAAAAATAAATAATTACATAATAACTCTAATAGAATTCTTCCTAAATCAGCTACCCAAACATGGAATGAATTTTGGCGTAAGTCATGCGTCCCACGGATCATGCACTAGAGCCGTTGGATCTTATCTACATTGAACGGCTGGATTTTAACAAAAAGTTTCATAAGTCAAGAAATTCCTTCTTCTCCTAAGCATTTCCACACCTCTATTTGCATCGTAAAGTTTGACTTATATAGGATTATTTCAGTCTTCTT
>NW_021449511.1:0-520 GCF_001605985.2 Dendrobium catenatum
ATTCCCCAAGTTGCTTACAAATGCCATTGCTACCCATCCTTCTATCCCAAAACTTGAATGCATGGTACCATCAATTTTTTTTTTACTCGACTTTAGCTACATCTTTAGCCTAAACCACTATCTAAAAATATAATGAAGCATAGTATTTATATAAGGGACAAGGGATTCAAGAGATACCTCATTAAATGAAGAATTGATCATCATCCAACAATTCATGGTTAATAAGAGGAGAGTTATTGTTACTCTAATGTATTAGTGGAGTATTAGTGATAGCATTTTCCAAAATCAAATTCTTACAAGCTGAGGAGAGCTAACGTGGAACCAAATCTCAACCATTGAAAGAAGACTAAACATTTATGCATCCTCGTTACTTCTTTTTGCGGCTAAGTGAAATTTTATTGTATTAAAATTTGAATGAGTTAAAACACATAACTAAGCTACAATCACATGTTAGAACAAATTTCAATTAATCAAAATTTGCTTATAACCAACTTTGACCATATAGTGCTTATGTCGGTTG
>NW_021449512.1:0-327 GCF_001605985.2 Dendrobium catenatum
TGTGCATTGGTATTTGACTGGCAGACTGAATTGATGGTGGATGAGAGGGTGAAGGCTGGGATGCAATGGAAGGAGTGATACCCGAGATTGGAACAAGAAGTAGTGGAGAACATGAAGACAACGTAGAACCAGTGGAATCGGTGCTTGGCTTCATGGAAACAGAGGAGTGATACGGGAAAATGTTTTCATGAAACACGACGTGCCGAGAGACGTAGAGACGATTATTCTGAGCATCCCAGCATCTGTATCCCTTATGTTGTGTAGAATATCCTAGAAAAACACATGACCGAGACCGGGGAGATAATTTGTCTGAAGCATAAGGCTTCG
>NW_021449513.1:0-231 GCF_001605985.2 Dendrobium catenatum
AGATATTATGGCGTCTGGATTTGTTCATTGCAATAGATTCCTAAGCTGGAATCTCATCCTCAACATCATTTTCTACTGCCTGATCTGCAGCTGAATCAGGTATCTGAGTAGAAGTGATCTGTCTATGTGGAACAAATAGAGTTACATCGAACTTTAACTTTTGCAGTGCATCTGTGGTCCCAACAAAACTCTCAACTTGCTTAAAGTCCCGAAGTGTCAACATGCTCGCCT
>NW_021449514.1:0-672 GCF_001605985.2 Dendrobium catenatum
TTTGCCGGAGCAACCGTGTGGATCCCACACCACACTCGCTTGAGTTCCTCCCCCTCACAGGATCTTCTTCCTCTCAAACTCCACCCTTTCCTCTCTCTCTTTCAAGGTCTCTCTTCAAGTTCCCCCCACAAGAACGAAGCTACAATGGCTACCAAAAGACACATGCAAAGTGCCTTGCCATAGCTTAAATAGAAGCTCTCAAAACGAGCTCATTAATGCAAGTTACCGCCACTATCGTCCAGGACGATATGTATATCGTCCTGGCCGATCAGTACAATTAAGCTCATTAGCCCGGGACGATATGGGATGATCAGAAGAAACTTTGTTATATCGTCCTGGCCGATCGCACGATCGTCCTGGACGATTAGTTTAAAATTAGTTCAATCGTCCTGATCATCGCCCTGAATAGAGTCTGGCCGATGTAAATCGTCCAGGATATCGTCCCGGCCGATATCACGATCGTCCTGGCCGATCTGATCGTATTAATCAGCCATTAATTCTTTTCAAAGATACTAGATCATTTTAGGCATAATTGACTTAGATCGTCCTGGACGATGGTTATATCGTCATGGCCGATTTCCTAAAAGATATAATGCCTAATCTGATCATGGCGGCTGATTCTTTCTTAATTGAACATATCATCCTGGCCGATACAACTATCGTCCAGGCCGA
>NW_021449515.1:0-215 GCF_001605985.2 Dendrobium catenatum
CGTTATAAATACTTCAATTTTGAAAAAAAGACATCACAAATAAATCATAAGATAAATAGATTTTTGAAGGTTTTAAATTTTATTATTTTGATAAATATTGCCGACGTAACGTAGTGGGATAAAGTCTTGATGTTGTTGTATTTTGATAAATGTTATTTCAATTTTATTATTAATTAATTTGATTGTTTATTATTTATAGGAATTAATTGATTCTT
>NW_021449516.1:0-982 GCF_001605985.2 Dendrobium catenatum
CCGACTCTAGGGCAAGCGGCGACGGTATGCGTATGTGCCTATTCCTCTCCTCTTCGACCCTTCGATTCTTGCAGGCGTTCCGTCAGGCCGAACGTGAGAAAGCAAGGGGGCGGTAAGAGGAGAAACGACCAGAGACGAGAGTTTTCTTCTTCCTTGTTTTCTTTGATTTTCTTGAGTGTAAGAGCAAGAGGGCTCCTAATCTAGATGTTGTGTAGGTGTTTTCAGACTTTAAAATTAAAGTATTGGAACAAAGAAAGGAACATGTATTCTTCAAATAAATTCTATGAGTTCAGTTATTGTGTCGCATCTATTTAGATCAATTAATGACATGAAGCGATTTCATGTTTTAAGCAACATTCTCTTGTCATATTTTACTGATTGAACGAACACATCTCACTTTTCCTTCCATTAAATCTTAACAGTAGTGAAAAGCAAGGCTACGTTACCATACCTTCCTTAATCTAAATGTTTAATAGCTGTGTGCTAGCTATTGGGATGTTGATTTAATATCTTCGGATTATGTAGATATCCCCTTTGTGCTCAATCGATTGAGTAAAAAAAAAGGGAGGCTTCTCTTATGTTGATTTATTTGGTTAGAAAACAAATTCAACAATTGATTTCATGATCTACTTTTAAAATATAATAGCAGTTTTTTTTTGGCTTATGTTCAGATACAACCCAGAATTTTAATACTTCAATACAAAATTATGTTTTATTATGTCAAGGCTATCAAATTTTTTTTTTTTTTTGGGGAAAAATAGGGCAAAGCCCGTATATAAATCAAAGGAAATTACAAGTAAGTAAAGAACAAAATGCCTCAATAAAAAAGAGGCAGGTTAAAGAGAGCCCAAAAAGAAACCCTGCAAAGGAGATTACAAAAAATCGCTGTAGGATAATCCAAAACGATAAAAAAACACCGAAAAACATAACCGAGCAAAAGCAGCTTGATGTAGAACGGGAACGCCGGCTTTGCTACGGAGAG
>NW_021449517.1:0-1301 GCF_001605985.2 Dendrobium catenatum
AATCCACTTTAACTAACATAAGGCTTTATGCCCTATCGATCATATTCTATTGATTCATATCTCAAGAATTTGATGTCATTAAGGAACGTATTGGCTCTCGACATAATCGGTATTTCGTTGTGTCATTTGGCGACAAAACCACTCGGTTCAGAGGGCCCCGAATCATAACCTTTTATCATGTAATGCCATTTGGCAGCAAAACTGCCAATTAAAGTACACATACCACGTCCTTATTGGCAGATGATTGTTTGAGAATGGATCATAGTAATATTTTTTACTAGACATTAGCTCTATATGAGCTGAAGAAATTTTCAATTTGTCCACCCTGATAAATTGTTGCGTATGGTGGATAAATTTTGCTTTAAGTGTTTAATGGATGGATTTCATTTTTAAATATATGAACTTTTGGGATTTTTGGATTTTTGTGGAGTTTTGGATTTTGATGGGCATTTGGATATTTGGGAGACGTTTGGAAATGTTAGTGAACCGCTTCGGTTGAGATAAACATTATACACGACATCATCAGTGTGTGGGGTCATTCATTGACTAAACCTTGTCGACCCTATCAACCTGTCGATAAGGGATTGGGTTTCGTAGGCTTCATGTCTTTGTTTGTGAATATTCTTTATTAAAGGCCTTGAAGGCCTAATATGAATGTATATAATAAATATTTCGATCAACTTCATGACCACATATTTATCCGATGATTTGAACCCTGTCTACTCATATTTATCTGCTTAGGAGGATCGGGTTTCGTAGGCTTTGTGTCTTTGATAGTGAATTCTCTTGATTATAGGCATTGAAGGCCTAATATGAATGTATTAAAACAAATACAACAGTCCCCACAACCGTATATTTGTTTGAAGATTCGAACATTGTCGACTCTTATTGATCCACATAGGAGGATTGGGTTCGAACTTGAATTCACTAATCGACCCATGCAGCATTCCCAGGCGTTACATGTGTACCAATAACACGCTCGCCAGGGGCCCATGCGGATCAAGATTATATTTTCCTCTTTAGTATACCTATGTGCATACAAATTATGATGCTCGTACAGGAGTATTTTGAAATAGTTGTACTGTACAAGTAACTGTTACTTGGGTGCACACAATTTTTCATCTGAGAGCTTATACACGCCTTCTGTCCACTAGTACGAGTGTTGCGGATCCGGTGGCGTTATGATTTTGATGTTGACTCCCCTTTTCTTATTCACCGGGGAGAGTTTCTTCTAGACTTTGAAGTCCACTGCTTTTAAAAGAACTTTTGAGATCATCAGTATAGTGGATTTGTTAGTTTGT
>NW_021449518.1:0-257 GCF_001605985.2 Dendrobium catenatum
ATCTCTTATGACATATACATGAGATCATTCACCATATACTACATGCTATAAATCATTAACGATTGAAAATTCCTGCAAATTTACACATAAGGAATGTAGTAACAAACAACACCAAGCTTGACATAGAGCACATATACATTTCACAAAACTGCATAGCTTGTTCATCTAAATTAAATGTTTATGAAATGGAAAAGCATTTTATTCATAAAAATGCTAGAAATTTGTTATAACAACAAACAAATGAGTTATAGCCAATG
>NW_021449519.1:0-235 GCF_001605985.2 Dendrobium catenatum
TGTTTTGATGATTGACAAAAATTATTGATTCTCTTGGACTGCCTATTACTTTTAACTTTTTAGGAATCGAAGACCGGACGAACAAATGAAGCTAGTTCAAGCATGGGTAGGTTAGGTTTGAGTCAGTCTATATTTTATTTTTTCTCTTCTTGAGTTAATTGTAATTTTTTGTGTGACTGATGCAAAGTAACCTTACACAAACTCACTTGAGAGACTTAGAATTTCTATTTTTACT
>NW_021449520.1:0-262 GCF_001605985.2 Dendrobium catenatum
CGACGAAAGTCCATCGACGGGCAGAAGTCCGACGACGGTTAGTAGTCCGACGGCAGACAGAAGTCCGCAGTCGGGTAGAAGACTGACGAAAGTTCGTCGACGAGCAGAAGTCCGACGAAGAGTAGAAGTTCGCTAACGAGCAGACGCCCGACGTCGGGTAGAAGTCCGCTGACGAGCAGAAGTCCTACGTCAAGGAGAAGTCCGCTGTGGAGCAAAAGTCCGACATCTGGTAGAAGAGCGACGAAGGTTTGTCGACGAGCAG
>NW_021449521.1:0-423 GCF_001605985.2 Dendrobium catenatum
CTCTGCACGTTCTCCTTTTTCTTGTTCTTGTCTCTCATGGTATCAGACACCGGGATGGGAGATCAAATCTCCACCAATTCCGTTCCTCCAACCTCCTCCTACACCAATACTCAACCGGAAATTTCAGCCGAATCCATCACCATTCCTCAACCGCTCAAATTTCTTGTCTCCAACATCAAGAACTTAGCACCCCACCATCTCACGGCGGACAACTATCCAATCTGGCGCATGCAAATTTTCCAACAATTTGCCGCCAACGGCTACTCCGGTCATCTCACCGGAACAATTCCCGCTCCGGAGGACATCACGTCCGATGCTTACATCCGCTGGAAAATCGCAGACAGCAACCTCCTATCAGCCTTATTCTCAACTATTTCACAATCCATACTTCCCTACATCATCACATCAGCCACAACCCACGAC
>NW_021449522.1:0-330 GCF_001605985.2 Dendrobium catenatum
TGAAATTCAATTTCAGTTTTAATATTAACAATTCCTCCCTCTCCCTACTAAGCCGCCGGCCCATTAATGGCCCCTCTTGATTACCCATTAATTCTCCCTTAATTGCATTTGAATTTTGAAACCTTCTTCAAATTATTCCCTCCAAATATACTTAGATCTGAAATTATTTCAGATTTAGGAAGGATTTGAAGAGGAGTAATTTTCTCTAACCCTAGCCTCTCACTTGGAGCCCGCCGCCCCATCCCCTGAGGAATCCCGCCGGCCTCCTCCACATTTTCTTCCCTTCTCGTCGCAAGGATCCTCCCTCATCTTCACTCAAATCCCGTCTCT
>NW_021449523.1:0-381 GCF_001605985.2 Dendrobium catenatum
TTGAATTTGAATTGATTTAGTTTTTAAATTGAATGTGTTTGAATTTGAAACTCAATTTTGAATTTTTAAAATGTTTGAATTTAAAATTTGATTTGATGAATTTGAATTTGAAGGTTTTTGAATATGAGTTTTGATTTAATTTTGAATTTTAAAATTTGAATTTTATTTTTAAATATAAATTTTGAAAGTTTATGATGTTGATTTTTAATTGAAAATGTTCTTTAATCCAAGAAATTTTAAGAATTTTTATTGACTTTGAATTTAATACTCATATGGCATGGTATTTCCTGAAGAGCCGCCCCAACATTTGAAAATATCAGGTGGCATCCTTTAGGGTTGGTCAATTAATATTTAAAATTTTCTCAAAGATCATCTCTTCAA
>NW_021449524.1:0-292 GCF_001605985.2 Dendrobium catenatum
TATATATATATATATATGTATTTTAAACTATTTTAAAATTACACATATTTTAAACCTCCTAATTTTGGGAGATCCACTTCATGAAATCTCAAACATAGATCATGCATATGAATAGCTAAAATGCTAAAGCCCTCAAACCTAGCATATAGGAGGACTGTAGACCTTCTTAAATTCATTAAGACAATTTAAACATCAAAGATCATTATCCCAAGCATTAAAATGGATAAAAAACTAAATTAACTAAAAGTGGACCCCCATTCATTAATAGTGAAACTTTAACCAAATTTTACCT
>NW_021449525.1:0-373 GCF_001605985.2 Dendrobium catenatum
ATCGGGGTTCTTTCATTGTCGCTTCCGCATTTAATTTTTCTTCCGCACCTTTATTGTGGTTATTGCGTTGGAGTTTATCTTGGCCGTTTTAAAGTTCCAATTCACCTCTCTCTCTTTATTTAGCCTTGGGCTAGTTCATGCGGGCTTAACATCCCTAGCGAACTTTCACATTGCTGGTACCGATCCGATCTTACCTATACTCCACCAGCTACCTCGCCATCCAAAGCACTTTACTCCGCCGCTTCTCCCACATCTCTAGACTGGTATCTGGATTCGGGTGCCACTGCTCACATCACCGCCGACGCATCTCAGCTCAAGCAACAGAAACCTTACGTCGGTTCCGACGTGGTCTCCATTGGCGACGGGTCCACCC
>NW_021449526.1:0-276 GCF_001605985.2 Dendrobium catenatum
ATAACAATAGCTCATAATCATGTCCAAAATAGTAGAATCAAGCATGTGGTTGATCGTTATTTTAAAATGGAAAAAACGTAGGCAGGAATCTGATACGCCCTAGGGTTTCACAATTTCGGTTTGCCACAATTTCGGTTTGCCCTAGGGTTTCACAATTTGAATCTAGTTTTAGCAAGCTTGCTTTGGCAAGTTATCATGTAATTATGTGTAAGGATACTAAATATCCTATAAATAATTGCACCATTTTTTTTGTGTTATGAATCCCAGAAAATATAT
>NW_021449527.1:0-261 GCF_001605985.2 Dendrobium catenatum
GGGATTCAAGTCGTATTCGTTTTGATTAGCTGTCCCATGGAAAGGAGTCAGTCTTGGTTGTTGGCATGTCCGATCTAAGATCGGTTGAGACGGGTAAAGACGGTGGCTTGGTAAAGGACTCCTTTTGTTTAGCGGTCATAGATCGATTCTAGGTGGTTCACTTGTATACCCCTATTCTCAGAGTTCACGTTCTGATCTAGAAAATCGACTTTTCAGATGAGTTACATAGTTTTGGACAGGACAGGTGAAAACTAGGAGGTA
>NW_021449528.1:0-226 GCF_001605985.2 Dendrobium catenatum
TCAGATCCAAAAGAATCACATTTGAAAGCAGTGAAAATGATTTTAAGATATTTACTAGGAACTCAGAACTTAGAAATTTGGTATCCTAAGTTTAGCTCTTCATTTGAAATTATTGGTTATTCAGATTCTGACTTTACAAGCTGTAGAGTGGATAGAAAAAAGTACTTCTAGAACATGTCAATTCATTATAAATTCATTAGTTTCATGGTCTAGTAGAAAACAAAAT
>NW_021449529.1:0-203 GCF_001605985.2 Dendrobium catenatum
AATAAAATAACATAATAATAGTAAATTCGTACAATCACAATAAATCCATATAATAATAAGAAAAATATTTCAAGAATATGTATTTAAGTAGTCACAATATACAAGTAAGAAGTCTTGGTTATCACAGTGTTTTTAGTGCTAGTGTTAGTATTAGTAAAATATTGGCTTAGTAAATAAAGTTGTCATTCTTTGCCTGTCAATAT
>NW_021449530.1:0-253 GCF_001605985.2 Dendrobium catenatum
CTACTCAGTACATGCTCGGTATCGCTCAGTACATGCTATGTACCGCTCAGTACATGCTCGGTACCGCTCAGTACATGCTCGGTACCGCTCAGTACATGCTCGGTACTGCTCAATATATGCTCGGTATAGCTTGGTACATGCTCGGTACCGCTCAGTACCGCTAGGTACATGCTCGGTATTGTTAGGTACATGCTCGGTACTGCTAGGTACATGCTCGGTAATGCTAGGTACATGCTCGGTACCACTCGGTATC
>NW_021449531.1:0-268 GCF_001605985.2 Dendrobium catenatum
TTTTTTTTTTTCTTAGAATTTTGAGCATATGCCAAATGCATTTATTGAGAGGGGGGAAATCATCTTAAGCTCTTCTTAGGTTTATTAAACATTTGTTTTTTAGAGATTAAGGATCTGTTTGGAACAACTTTTCGGATGCTTTGCTTTTCAAATATCAACAATAATTTAAGTTTTGTTTGGGACGGCTTCCTTGTTGCTTCTTAAAGCAGCTTTCTAATACAAATGTTTTTAATTTTTATACTAAAAAGCTGCTTTAAGAAACAGCAAG
>NW_021449532.1:0-559 GCF_001605985.2 Dendrobium catenatum
TTTTCCTTTTTTTTGTTCTTATTTCTTTTGTTCAAAGTCATTTGAATTCATGGAGTTTTAGCTTGCTCCCCTTTAGGGGCAGACTAACTTTTATCAGAAGTGTTTTACGCTCCTTACCCATCTACATGTTTCATACACTTCAACCTACTACAGTCGGTTATAAAAAGTTGGAAAGATTATTTAATAATTTATTTTGCAAAAGTTCCAGTAATGATTATGAAATTCTGAGTTCTTCTTGGTGTAAGTGTTGTGGGGTGATGGATGAAGGAGCTTTGGGTTACAAAATTATGAATGATTTGGCTCATACTTTTCCCATTAAATTATTGTTTCAAAATTATGTAAGAATGTTGTTGTTAGCTCTCATTCTTCTGTTATGGAACCTGTTGTTTTTTGGTTAGATGACTGCAAAATGTCTCTTTTATTTTTCTATTGCAGCTTCCTATTTAATATGACTAAATGCTCATTGATCTATTAAAGAAAAGGCATTATTTTAATTGTTATTGTGATTATTACCATTTATTAACTTATGATATATATTATCATATTTTGTTGGTCCTTT
>NW_021449533.1:0-255 GCF_001605985.2 Dendrobium catenatum
CCCCAAAGACTCTTGATCCACACTTGATTGGGTCCTACTTAAGAGGCGTTGCTGCTCGAGGAAAATTAACCACGTGCGGGTTAAGAGGTTCCCAATCATACTCGCCCACCAAACTAAGCAACATTAGATACTTTTCATTTTCTCTACGTTTAAGTCTCATTTTCACATTACATGATTGCTGTTCTTCTATAATTAACATAAAAAAAAAAATAGCATATATGCAACTTTATATGAATACTCAATCTCTCTATGAGC
>NW_021449534.1:0-417 GCF_001605985.2 Dendrobium catenatum
CTACACTTTTTAGCTGGAGATCATGAGAAACTGCTAGTGGGATTGAAGTAAGAAGATCTATAAGTTTAAAGAATGCTGCAAGATGTAATAGATCCCAAAAATTCCAAAAAGATTAAAAAAATTGAAAGTACTGTTAGAGATAAAATGTTTGTAAAGAGTAGAAATGGGTATTGTGAATGGCAAAGAAAGAGGAAATTCTATTATATTTTTCTATCGGAGATCAAAATGATAAGGCCAAATGTCTATTTGTATTTGTAACCAATCTTAAATCATTACATGCATTAACATAATTTAAGGAATTCTATAATAAATATTCAACAAACTAATTAGGGGAGAGATTCTTTCATATTCTAGAGATTTCATCAATATAATTATCTAGAAATAAAAAGTGACATGATAATTAATTTTAATTTATAT
>NW_021449535.1:0-10259 GCF_001605985.2 Dendrobium catenatum
GGCTCCTTCTTAGTGATTGTTGCACTTAGTTTATGTTAAAATTTTTGGTATTGTGTTAGAAGTGTTTATAATAGTATTGTTATTTTTCTTTACTTTATGATTTTGTTCTGTATGATAGCATGACCTTAAAATATTAATATCTTTATGGATATCAATATATGTTCACGTGTTTTTGGATTTGATTGTATTCGAAATGTGTGTTAGCTTATGACAATCATTAGATTTTTGATCTAATATGCATATCTTGAAGTGCAAGTCTAAATTAAATTCATTAGAAAATCTAGTTTTTTTAAAATTTAAGTCTGCTACTATTACTCAATGATATAAATTAGAATATTAATTTATGTCTTCTTATTTAGACTACATTAATTTAATATATATTCAACTGATGATGTTTTCTTATTTTATACTTCACTTATCAATAAATAAATTAGCACTTAGAAAAAAAATTTTATTTTAATTTAGAAATCAAATTACTCTGAACAAAAAAGAAATGTACAAATGTAAAAAATCAAAAAAAATGCGCATGTCGCATCAGGGAAAAAGAGGCACAAAATAAGCCCCAAAAATAAAAAGATGAACAAAAATGTGCCAAAAATATTGAAAAAGATGCGCCAAAGCGCACATGTGGTAATTATTTCTTTCCATTATCATTAATCTCATAATTCAACATTGTTTACTGACATTTTAATTCTGTATTTGAAATTTTGAATATATAAAATTTATCATCTTTCCTATTTCAATGTTTTCTTGTATTTAGGTCTAAATTGACTCATGCTCTTTGATATATTTCTTATATTATTAATGCTATACTCTCTCTTAAATATATGAATAATGATTTGTCTAAATTTAATTTATTTGCATAAACATATTTTATCACTTTCAAATGAATTATCAAATGATATTTCATACTGTACATTTACAAGTCTTTTCTCTTTATTTTTTCTGTAGTAAAAAAGGGGAGAAATTATTGTTCTCGTGTTGTTCTTTGGTTTGTTGATATGTTTTTTTTTTGTTTTTTTGTTTGTTTATTTGTTGATGTATACGTTTGTGTGTTTATTTTATCTGTATATTTCTAAAAATGCCTCCCTTATTTACTTGTGTTCATCAATTCAGCGGGGAGTTTAGGAGATTTTTTGAATTTGGAAATTATACAAACAATAATATTTGCCATCATAAAAAAGGGGAGATTGTTAAGAGAGTTGCATTGCATTTTTACATTCTTGCAACCTTGTATATTTGATGATTTTAAATATTATTATTCTGTATATTATCTCCTTAACACTTTTTTGAAAAAGTTATTTTTGCTCTGTGTGTACAACATTTCAGGAAAATCAAACTCCAGACAAACAACAATTTCAAATCAATTCATATGAGATTACTTTGTATATTTAAAAAATGTATTTTTCTTTGAATTAAATTTGAGCAGAGATGATTGAATTGAGTGAAAAAACACACACCACACCTTATGAGATTTTGAAAATTTGTACCTGATCGTACTGACGACTAGTCGTACAAGACGATCATTTCAGTATCTCCTCTAAAGAGCAATGGAAACGAAAACAGCGGCTTGAAGAAAAATTTTCTAAGTCCTTGATCTGGCCCAGATGAAGTGTATTCGTCCCAGGATAAAAATGTTCTCTGAAAAAATTTTCATTCAAGAAACGAAGTGTATTATTCCAGGAATGAGTTGCTCTCTGGAGCATTTTCATCTAGGACGAAGTGCTTTCATCCCGGGGATGACTTGTTCTCTATTAAAACTGTTGTCCGAATGAACCTTAACTTCGCCCCAGGACGAATGAAACCGACTCTGAAAATTAAGTGTCGTTCTGCAATTTGGGAATCGACCTGTGGAATAATCGTTTCGTACCAGACGAAACCTAGTTCGTACAGGGATATGTGTGTGTACGAAAATCATTTCGCTTACCCATATACATTTAGGTTCATTTCCAATGCATTTAAGTAAAATTATTTAGGATGATCCACGATCGTACGGGATGACTCCAATTCGTAATTGACTTGAAAATTTATAGTTTTGTGATGGTTTTTTTATGTCTTTCTATAAATAGTCCAAACTAAACTGCCATATATTCTTTTTGCCTACTGATCTTTGTTGCCTATTGAAAGAAGAGTCAAAGAGAAGAGCGTGAGAGAGTGTTTGAAGGAGATTTCTTGCCATTGGAGCGTGAAGGTTTCACTTGGTACCTAAAAGGTAAGAGTCTTTACTCTTGGTTTGTGATTACTTCACTCTTTTCTCTCTTTCTTCTAGAAATCTTGAGAGAAGATCTGTCAAGGAGATCCAGTTCTCTGCCGACACTTGGAGAGTGTGAAACAGCCGAGGTTTCTCTGCCCGCACTTGGAGAGTGTGAACAAATATGCTTTTCATCACTACCCGAGGAGTTGGTGCACTTTCTCGTTGGGAACTCTGGACCTTCATTCAAATCAGGTATTGTTTTTTTGGTGAACTTTGCATTATGCTGGAAATCTCTTTGTTTCTCCAATTGAATCTGCATAATCAAAGCCTTCCAGTTCCGGTTTCCCCATTTATGCCAAAATCAAGTCGGTACTTCCCAACTCTAATGGAGGGAAATCCTCCTTTTGATGTGGATCCCGTCCAACTCTAATACCAAACCTGACATACTCCTTCTGTTCATCTGTGGAGATGTGAAAGGACGAAGGGTTCTCTGCCCACACTAGGAGAGTGTGAAAGGACGAAGGGTTCTCTGCCCACACTAGGAGAGTGTGAAAGGATGAAGGGTTCTCTGCCCACACTAGGAGAGTGTGAAAGGACGAAGGTTCTCTGCCAGCACTGAATAGTTTAAAAGGGACGACGGTTCTCTGACGCACTGGGAAGTGGTGGAAAGAGTGTTTGTAAAGGCTTCTCTGCCTTGCTGTGGGTGCAAAAGGAGAGTCACTATTGGTATTAGTGTAATACTCGGAGGGTGCCTCCGGGGAGTGGATGTAGGGTTTTGGTTTTGACGACTGACCGAACCACTATAAACCTCGTGTCTTTATTTTTTTGCTACTTTTTATTTTTATGTTTTTTAATTTTAAAACTGTGGTTGAAAAACATTTTTTACGAAACTCATTAAAGTTTATTTTTTGGTTTAAAAATTAAAAGGAGGGATTTTTTTTAAATTCCCAATTCACCCCTCCCCCCCTCTTGGTTAGCCGTGGGACATAAGCTTAGGTATGACAACCTAATTCATAGAAATCAAGTTTCAACACATATAGACTCTCACATGCTTACAAAATATTCTCAAAAATATAGTGAAGGGTTTCAAATAAAATGATTTAATAGATTACCTTGAATCTGATTGGATTAAAATTGGTTGAATGGTACACTGAATTTTGAGGAGTTACAACTTTACCCTCCTTAAAAATTTGTCATCCTCAACATTTCAAGACTCAAACTCTTAGAATAGACCATAATGCATCAGCTTTATTTTAGATTCCATCTCCCAAGTAGCTTCTCTCTCCTTTATTATTACCCACTAGACTTTAACCATTATAATCTATTTGTTTCTTAATTTCCTAACATCATAAGCCAAAATCCTCTCTCCTTCTCTATAGCTCATATTCAGAATTACCCAATAGATATATGATTCCTAGAATCAGATATCCATTTTCTTAAGAGTGAAAAATAAAATATGTTATGAATTTTAGACATATGATTTACTAACTATAACATAAAGGTGAACTTCCCAATTTTCTCAATAACATCAAAAGGTCTAACATACCTTAGAATAAACTTTCCTTTTTTAGCAAATCTACTAATGCATTTAATCATCCTAATTTTCACATATACAAAGTCTCCTACCAATATTTCCATAGCTTGATGCTTAGCAAGAAAATATTATTTATATTAGTCATGTACAACTTTTAATTTATACCTGATCAAATAAATCTTTTTAGTAGCATCATCAACTAATGCTAACACAGTTATATTCCTTTTACGCACCTCTATTCAAGATAAAGGTGTCTTACACTTGCTACCATATAGATCTTCATAAGGGGTCATACCTATGATTGATTAAAAGTTGATATTATAAGTAAATTTGATAAGAACAATGTGATCTTCCCAACTGCCACAAAAATCTAAAACTTATAATCTCAGAAGATATTCCAATATTTGTATAACCCTCTTAGAATGTTTATCGGTCTACAAAGGAAAAGCCATACTGAAATGTAATTTCATACCCAAACATTACTGAATACCCTCCCATAATAAAGAAGTAAATCTATCTTCTCTATCAGAAATTATCATCTTCAATATCTCATATATTTGGATGATTTCATGTTCATACACATGTGTTAATCTATCCACTAAATTAGGCTGTTGGATTAGAATAAAATGAGTAGAAATTTTTAAATGATCCATTATAACCCAAATGGCAGCATATCCCTATATAGGCTCGAGAAAACCCATAGTGAAGCCTATATTTAACTCTTCCTATTTTTACTCTGGAATGGGAAATGGATGTAGAAAATTTCTCAGTCATTGATATTCTACTTTTACTAATTGATAGACTTCACATTTGGAAATGAAATCTAACACATCCTTCTTTAATTTGGGCCACCAAAATATACCTTTTAGATCATTATATATTTTGTCACTTCTTGGGTGAATAGTGTAACCTGAATAATATTTCTTTTATAGAATAATTGATCTCAACTCTCTAAAACTCAAAACCCATAATTTGTTCTTACATAAGATATTTCGAGAATGAGATACTCATAATTCAAATTTCTTATTAGATTTGATTTGATTTGATTAGTCAACTTCAAATATTCTATATCAAGTCTATGAGATTTCTAAATCCTTTGTTGAAGAGATAGTTAAATGATAATCTAAGCTTGAATACTAGAATCGTGATCAATAAGAGAAATCATCTCCAATTTAAGCTTCTTCATATCATTTTTCAAAGATTCATCAAAAGTGAGCTCAATAAATGATAATCCAAATTATTTTCTGCTAAGAGCATCTACTACCACATTTTCCTTACCAAGATGATACTAAATTTTAAAATCATGGTCTTTAATCAGCTCTAGCTATCTAATTTTCCTTAGATTTAATTCCTTATAAGAAAACATATACTTTAGATTTTCATGATTAGTAAATATCTGACACATGATGTCCTACAAATAGGGTCTCTAGATTTTAAAAGTAATAATGAAAACAATAAGTTCAAAATCATGTATTTAATAATTTCTTTCATGTGGCTTCAATATCCTTGAAGTATATCATATAATTTTCTCATGTTGCATTAGAATGCTTCCTAGTCATTTCAATGAAGCATGACTTAATATCTGAAATCCTTCTATATTAATTGTAAGCATCAGAACAAGAGTAGAAGGCAAACAATCCTTCATCCTTTAAAAGTTTTCTTTATAATCAGATGTCAAAGTAAAGTCTATAAACTTCTAAGTTAGTCTCCTCAGAGGTATAAAAATCTGGGAAAATCCTTTTACAAACTTTCTACAAGAACCATACATGCTTAAGGAACTGTGCATGCCAGATATAGTAATAAGGTTTGGGCAACCAGTAATAGCCTAAATATTCTATGGATTCATAAAAAACACCTACATTAATTCCTCATATTCTCTAGAAAAGAAATGATCTTCAACCAAAACTCACACTTTGAAAATTTAGCATATAATTAATGTTGCCTTAGACCTCCAAAATAATCCTTATATAAATAACATGATCCTCCTCAAAAGAAGAATAATCCAAAATATTATATTTAAAGATTATCAAAAACTGGTTCAGATACTCCTAGAATACCGTGTTCTTCAGATCCATGAATATTTCTATTATATTTGTCAACGCAAAAGGCATGACTAAGAACTCATAGTTTCTGTACTAAGTGCTGAAAACAATCTTTATCACATATATTTCCTACCTTTTCTTGATAATAGTTAGATCGCAGATCAATCTTGAAAAATTTAGAAGATCCAACAAGATGAATAAATATATAATTGATCCTTAGAAATTATACTTATTCTTGGTAATGACTTTGTTAAATTCCTTGTAATTAAGGAACATATGCATCATACCATCCTTTTCTTCACAAGTAGAATAGGTGCTTGCCACAGAGATACATTAGGATGGAAAAATCCCTTATCTACTAACTCCAAAAGATGTACTTTCAACTCTTGAATTTCCTAAGATGTCATCTAATATAGAGCCTTAGATATCAAAGTTGTACCCATAAATACATCAATACAAAACTTAATATCTTTGGTCATCAGCAGAGTCATCAACTCCTCAGGAAAGACATCTAAAATCTCCCCCACTATCGGGTCACCAGAAAGTGATCCAAAATCTATAATGTTATTCCTACCCAATGCTAAAAATACCATGTACAATTTATTTTGAAGTTCATCTACTTTAATAATAGAGATTAGACATGACAAAAAACTTCTAACTCCTTGAAAAAGATAGGTCTCACTGCCATAAATAAGGTGACTCGCTTCTTCAAACAATCGATCCAAATATCATACCGACTTAACCAGTTCATATCAAAAATAACATGAAACTAAAAATTGGGTAACAAAATTAGATTAGATCTCCACTTCCAATCAAATATTTCCAAGTCATAAAAGTATAACCTATTGGCTATCATAAATTCTCTAGTCAATAAAGTAACAAATATAGTAAAATGAAGTACTAATGAAAGAAAGTGTAGTAAATTGAAGTAGAGCTTGAAAATTAATGAATGATTGTCTCTAGAATTAAACAAAATATGACAAGGGTGATCATAAATATAAGCCATACCTATAATAACATATAGAGCATCCTTAGCATTATGCTTAGTTACACTATAGACACATGCCTAAATCTATGTTGGTACCAAAGAATCACTAGTCTCTCTTTGACCTGAGGATGGTCTACCTACTACAAAATGAAAACTACTTCCTTTACCATATTTTTTTTTTGAAAACCAATGCCTCAAAATGCATTAAACCTCAAAAAAATAGGTACAACTCACTCAAGAACTCCCTAAAGCATCACACTCCTCCTTCAAACAATGTAAGAACGAAGGAGGAATGGAATTCTCTTGAAGATCTTCCCACAAAAAAGATCCTTCTAATGACAAAGTAGCACACATGTCCGCTAAATTGTTACCAAGTCTACTAGAATAAAAGAAAATAACTTTCTTAAAATCTAATAAAAAAGCCAAACTATCTTCAATAACTTTGCTAACCTTCCATTTTTTGATTGAATTTTGAAGCAAGTTGATGATGTTCCTGTTATCCCTTTCAATGATAACTTCTTGTGCTTCAAACATCCAGTCCTTCACCACATTCTTCAAAAACAGCACAGCACAAAGTTTTGTTTGAGCTGCATCCCAGTGCTGAAGTGGATTACCGAAAGCAAGCAGGAACCGGCCTTTGTCTTCTCTAGGCACCCCTCCAATTCCAGCCCTGTAGTTCTTCTTTAGAGCACCATCTACATTGATTTTAATCCATCCGGGATGTGGGGGATTCCAATGAGAAGACAGCCGAAGCTTGTTAGTATTCCAGTTTTCTGGTTGGAAATTCAAAAAATTGCTCTGTACTGCAAAAGAAATAGCATTGGCTGCTATTGAGTTATCATAATCATCCTTTCCTGTATGGATTAGTTTGCACCTACTCTTCCATACCAGCCATACCACTGTACAGTATAAGTTTGCAGCGAGATCTTCCCTCCCAATCAGCTTCTGAAGTCCTTCTAAGCAATCCTCAAAGCATTGATAAACTGGAATATACAATCCCCAGTTATTTAACAGAGAAGCTACCTTCCGGTTTTAATTTCTTCATCCAAATCCAGTGAGCCGCTCTATCTTCATGTATCCCATCAGCATTTGTTGTAAGAGACGTAATTGATCTCCCAGAAAACTTCTCAATAAGCTCCATTTTAACATAATTCCTTCCTTCGTCAATCTGTGTTTTCAGGATTAAATCGATGAGCTGTTCTCCAAACACTTCTCTCAGATTATCCACCTTCCATCTACCCTCTTCTATAAAGAAGCTGAGTTTGCATTCTGTAAAATCCTGGACATTCACAAAAGTCGGCCATCTAGCTATACACTTGTCCAAGATCCAAGTGTCATATAACCAATTGATAGAATCTCCATTAGAAACTTGCCATCTTACCACTTTCCTTAGATGATTAGACCCCATCTTTATAATCTTCCAAGTGGGTGAACAAGCCGATTTCATCGAGGCAGACCATACATCTCCACCATATTTAGCTCTCAACACCTGATTCAACAAGAATATGGGTTATTTATAAAATTCCAAACAAACTTTGCTCTAAGTGGCCCAACCTCTCAATAGCCGAATACATTCCACGGCCACCCTCAGCTTTTTTCTTACACAACAATTCCCAGGATGCATAGTGAATTCCAGGCTTACCGTTATTCTTATTCCATAAAAAAACCCCTACACAACTTATCAAATCCTTCAAAATGCTCAAAGGAACAGAGAAAGAGAAGATAAGAACACTGGTAAAGACAGGAAGGCTGACTGACAAGAACCAAACGACCTTCTAAGGAAATACATCTCTTCCCCATGTATGCAACTTGTGTGGTAGCTTGCATCCAGTAACTCTGGAATCCACCGTTCTCAATCTTCTTAAGGCCATTTTAACTCCTAAGTAGTGAACTCTTTAAACTGCTTTAATTCAGAACTTTGACCACAGCCTTTTTAACACTTTTCTTGTATGTTTTCCAAAGACAATCATGGATTTGGATTCATTCACCCTCTGACCCGTCACACACAGTAATTAGATAAATCCTTTTCAATCCCTCACATCCTTTAAGTTGCCTCAGAGAATAATAACACGTCATCCGCATAAAATAAATGAGACACCTTTTGGAGCAAGTCGAGAAACAGAAACTCCATTACCTATCCTTCCATTTAATGCATCAAAAGAAATTTGGGAACTAAGTGATGAATAAAATGGGGATAAAGGGCAACCTTGCCTAAATCCACTTTTTCCTTCAATCCAACTAGTCTTTTTCCCTTGGAATCAAAATGCAGAAATTGGGTTAAGAACACACTGCAACAGAAGTTCAATAAATTTGACTGGAAAATTGAAATGGAAGAGAACTTGCCTCAATGTCATCCACCCATGCCATCGTAAACCTGCTCCTGTCTAATTTAATAGCCAACAACCCCTTATTACACTTAGACATCTGAACCTGTTAAAAACCTCCTGGGCCAGAAGAACATGATCAGACAAAGAACAACCTCTGACAAAAGCCGCTTGATCCACCGAGACAATCTTGTGAATAACTTTTCCAATCTATTAGAGAGTATTTTCAACTATTTTGTAATAGTCATACAAAGACTTATAGGCCTGAAGTTAGTAGGCTCTTGAGGACTTTTAACTCTTTGGGATTAAGACAATTAAAGTTCTTCCAGGATTTGTCCATCAAACCTCACTTGAAGAAGTGAACTGGCGCATTCCACACCTCTTCTTACCACGCTCAAAAGTCTATTACAAGATGAGAATGTAATCCATCCTGCCCTGGTAAATATTCCTCCCGATTGCTCCACTACCAGCTGCAGCTCTTCCCTTGTAAAATCGGCTTCTAGTAAAGATCTTATCAACCTTACTAATGACTGCTGCTGTTTCGGCCAACCATCTAAAGTGCAATTCCTTTGTTGCCATTTAGCCTAAAAAAATCTGAAAAAGTCTTTTGAATTTCCGCTTCATCCTCTGTAATAACTCCATCTACCGTCTTGATGTGATGTATCCAGTTAATACTTCGACGAGCATTGGCAAAATCATGAAAAAATTTTG
Source organism: Dendrobium catenatum (assembly GCF_001605985.2). NCBI lineage: Eukaryota > Viridiplantae > Streptophyta > Magnoliopsida > Asparagales > Orchidaceae > Dendrobium > Dendrobium catenatum. Next base: position 9,794 of record NW_021449535.1, read on the forward strand.
AATGCAATCACCTTCCTCATCACCTTACTTTGGCTCTTTGCTTCCACCATGTGTTAAGCCTAGCAAAGTGATGTTAAGTTCATTAATTTTACTTCTTACACTTGCAGTTTGTTAAATGAAATCCCACAATCCGTTCTTCGATTTGAATTTCCAGAATTTCTACCTTCAACTGTCTCTCAACTGGACAAATTCTTGTGCTTTCCTTTACTTCCAAAAAAAGGAGCTCTTAGAAGCTCTTTTTACATTTCATATTTGGATGCCCGCCAGGTCCCTGTACATTTCTCCCCCAAATTCTTCCTTCCAATGCAGATGCACCATACATATGAGGCCCAAACCTCTTCATATTTAATTTCTCTCTTCACTGAGACCATTGTTTGAGAATATCAAATCATAGGACAATGAATCCGAAGCAATACGAGGAAGGTGTTTTTGACCAGAGCTAAATGAATACTGTTTAATGCTGAGG
>NW_021449535.1:10359-83674 GCF_001605985.2 Dendrobium catenatum
AGTTGATAAGGCACCTGTCCAATTTCTTCCAAATACGACTGCTACCGGATTTATTATTACACCAGGTATATCTTGGTCCCATAGATTTTACCTCGTGTAGATCGTTGTTGATCAAGAAACTTTGAAAATCCTTGGAACCTTGAGATAGTCTGAACTTCTTCCCCCCTCTTTTCTCCTCCTGAGAAACAACACAGTTGAAATCCCCTCCTATCACAAAGGGAAGATCATAAGAACAAAACCTTCCAAGACTGTCCCAAAGGAATTTCCTCTCTTGTACATCAGTACTACCATATACCGAAGCCACTTTCCAGCACCCTTTGCCAACAACATTCAAATTACCCACCACCAATTGGGAAGAACTCTCAATTACAGAAAAATCAGCTATATCATTTCTCCATAACACCATTAGGCCTCCTGACAGGCCCACTGCTGGAACTAAATAGAAACTCCATTTATCTCCCAAAAGCTTCAGAATTTGAGTACTGTCTAAGGTATTAATCTTCGTTTCCAACAAAACAACAAATAACACCCTGTGATCCTTGATCACCTCCTTTAGATATAGAGCAGCCTCCACTTTCTTGGCTCCTATACAATTCCAAAAGAGTAAAGCACCCACTGTTTAAAGATGGGGGAAGGGCCCCCAACCTTCTTTACCTTTCCACTCTCCCCTTTCCTATTATGAGGAAGGATATTACCTGCTCCAAGGGATTTCAATTCCTTGAGTAGTTTAGCTTTCTTCTCCAAAGAGTGGTTCCTTACAGAGATTGAGTTATCCTTAGAATGATCCTTCTTCAAAGAGAACCCCGAGTTTTGCTTCACCTTCCCTTCCTCCAGACCAATAATATTTGATGCAGGTGATCGTATGACTTCCCCTTCTTCTAGTTCTCCTCCAGCATCAACATCTGAGACCACCACATGCCCTTCCTCTTCCAAATTTGATAAAGAATCAAATTGATTCTGAACCAACACTAAAGACTCCAATTCCTTACCAACATTAAGATTGTTTTCTGGATGATCACACTTATCCATCACCATAACCTCATCGTCAATAACATCCTGAACCGAAGCTTGAGTAGCCCCAGCTACCTCCTTCGGCTTATTAACCAGATTAATAGCATTTAAAACAATCTTCTTCTTCTGGTTGGAAGTGCCAATTTTGGGAACATACAATTTCTTCATTTGAACCGAAAATTTTCTAGTGAAAAATTTCATGTTATCCATGCCGCTGTTAACCTTCTTCTTCCCGTGTTTAACAACAGTCCAGGAGCTTTCTTCACCCTTACCCTTCTCAAGCTGAGAGTAAGTGTCAACCAAAGGAGGGTTTCGTCCACCATTCATGACTATAGTTGGATTATCTGTATAATCAGAACCAACCTTTTCCTTCAAACTCATACACATACTTCCAGCGTGTCCAGCTTTACCACATTCTCTACAAATTTTAGAAATCCCCTCATATTCTATCTTATGGAAGAACTTCCCTGTTAAACCTTCCACCCATACCCCTTGAGGCAGTTTCAAGTCAAGAGGAATTCACACACAAATACGAGCAAATTCTCTTCTGCTCCATTGAAATAAGTTTCCGCCCAGAAGATATGGTTTGCCTATCTGTGAAGCAATCCTGCATATGTTGACCTCGAACCAACATTGCAGGGGGAGGTTGGGCAACCTTATCCACACCAGAGAAGAAATTCCCTTTAAAGAAGTTCGATTGAAATTAGGTGACCATCTATCTAGGCCAACCACATGGCCTTTGACCCACCAAGGTCCACCTGCTAAAACCTTTTCCACCACTAAAGCATCTTCAAAAGAGCACAGGATCCAACCAAGACCCAGGCCAGTGATGTGGAATTTCCCAAACTTATCCCACTATCTTCATAAATCTGTACTTATAACTTGGAAGGGGATATTATCACCAAAAGTTTTGACTACTACAGCCTTCTCCAAACGTTTGGCATTCTCCAATTCTTTCTCTGTTTGTAGTAACACTACTTTCCCATCATCCGATAAAAATTAGCCCAGCTCCAAATTATCAACCTTCACATAAGGCTTCTTCACCCAGGCCGATGGAGCCTGTTCCTTTTTTCCATTCACCTCTTCTGAAGAAAGATCATCCAAAACCGTTTTAAGGCCTTCAACGGGGCCATCACCTTCTTTGCTCTGAGACAAAACGACATCCACTTCATTTACACCCTGAGAAATGAGACTCTCCTGAACTGTTCTACTAACTGGCCTCCCATCATGAGACGAAGGCAATGATTTTGAAAGAAAACCGAAGTTAGAAGAAATCCTCAAATCTCCCGAAGAAGAGGCATCACCCCTCCTTCCTCCATTTATACCACCAACCGCCGAAATCGGAGAGACCTCTGGTGATCGCTGAAAAACCTACTTGAAATCCTCCTTACCCTTACCTGGTACCAAAACGGGTAATTCCTTTCTGCTCAATAGACCTCCTTCATTGATAATTAAAGGCTTTTCTTTGAAGCTCTTGAAATTCTGATTAAATCCATCCAGAACTTTTGATCCCCCGTTGAAAACCTCTGAGGAATCAAGAACCTGTACCGATAAGCCTTTCCTATATTTTGACCATGCCTCCGAAGGGAGGAGCCGCCGCTGCTGCTCCATGAACGTCCCCCTTATCACCGAAGACCCGGTGGTGCACCGGCCAAAACCCACCGCAAAACGCAAGAACCGCATAAACGAAATTTGAAATCCCAGACTTTCTCTCACTAGACTTTATCTCACCTTCTTAAAAACTTTTTTTTTTGGATTCATAAAAATGTTCAGAATGGAACAGTTCTTGATCTTCCCACATATCTTTTTAACTCTCAGATTAGGACTCAGAATGTTACTCGAGTCCTATATGTGGACACCCAACCTACCCACACAAAAAGTACTTTCATGTTACCCTACAGTGCTGACTAAAATGTCTTTTGTCACAACTAAAACACAAAGGTGATTTAATAACCCATATTTTGATCTAGTCAAATATTTTTTTTAGGAGTCATTATAAGTCCAACTTATAAACCATCTTTTCCATAACATACACATTATTGAGCAATAGTTATAATAGTTTTCACTAATTTTTGGAATTAATAATTGTTGGTATAAGTGGAGGTTTTGGGACCATTAGATGTCCATTTTGCAAACCGATATCACCAAAGTTTTCTAAGCAAGTTGAGTTATTTTATGAATATTATTTTATAATTTTTTGGATCTATCGATTTGAAAATATAAAAGAATTACTAAGATTTTACATTAAAATTTTTAAAAAATAGATTAATTATATTTATGTCCTTTTATTTTTTTTATTATAAATATTTAATGCCATATACAAAATTTCATTAAAATCCATTTTCTTATTTTTATTTCCATTATTCCTAAAGCCAGAGACTTGTAAGGGAAATTTAGAGAGAAAAGTGAGGAGAGATAATAATAAAAGTTAAGATTTTGAGGTCTAAGAGTAGTTTTTGTCAATTAACCATGTTAAAAAATTTGATCATCTTATTGTAAGGAATACATTACCCTTTTTTGATTTTAATAATTTTATGTATTTTGTATTTTAGGCATTTTAATTTGGTCAAAACTTGTAAAATTTGTGATATCTTGTTTTTTTGGTAAACCTTTACTGCATTACTTTTAGTACATAATGTTCCAATAGGAGCATTTTAAATATAATATTAATGAATTTCACAAGATAAAATGGAAATTATTGTATTTGTATTATTTTTATTGATTGCATAATTGATATTTTTACAATAAGCATACTACTAATATAAGCATTGAACGTGAATGTGGATATGTGGTTTAGTAATAGCTAGTTAATATTATTGTTATAGTATTAAGATAATAATGTGTGTGGGGAAAAACATATAAATACTATTTATTTATTGATGTTGGCCAAAGACTAACTAACCAATATAGAATGGTGGGAAGATGGGCTTTCCTTTAAATATCAGGGTTTGGTGTTATCCTTTACTAATTCACATGATTCACTAATTGAGAGTTATAAGGAGATGATTAATGTGCCAATCATCAAGGGGAGACGACTTTATTTACTGAGCTAATAGTTTAATAATAATGATACTAATATTGATTATTAGAAAAATTCCACTTTAACCAGGATTCCTTACTTGTTTAGTGTATTACAAGAGTACTTGCTACTACTGTTTGATTAATATTATATGAATTTATTGATAATATCTTGATTTACTATCATTGTACGGACTTAATGAAGTTGATGTATGATTTTAGTCTTGTTGACCTATGCCTATGCACTCATGGGGGCTGGTGGGGGTGGTTGAATGTGGCAGTTTTCTAAAAAGCTTTAACAGAAATAATTTTGTGATTTTTTTATCACTTAAAAGAAAGTGATATTATCACCCAATGCAAAAGCTAATAATCATATCAAAAGTTAAAATAATGGTGGTGATAGTTTAATTAACTTAATATGGTATCAACTATAGATTTTCAACATGTTATTTTAAAAAAAAAAAATCACAGAAAAAATAAAGTGCATGAAATAAAAATTAGAATTAGCACAACCAAATTTTATAGTGGTTTGATCAAACAATGACATACATCCACTCCATGGAGTCATCCTCTCCGAGTATTGCATTAAAACTTTATTGTCTCTCCTTTAGCGCCTACATCTATACGAAGAAGCCCTTATTAGGAGTAGTAAAAGTTTCTTTCTATGTACTAAATAGGGTAAACATTAGGTCCAAGATAAATAAGACATCCTATGAATTTCTTAAGGGTAGGAAACCAAACTTATATCATATGCATGTCATTGGTTGCAAATATTTTGTGCTTGTGAATGGTAAATCTCATTTAGAAAAGTTTGATTCGAAGGAAGATGAATGAGTTTTGTCATGTTATTCCTTGGTAGATAAAGCCTATTGGGTCTTCAATAAAAAAACCTTAATTGTAGAAGAAACTAACCAAATGAATAGATGTATAAGTAGTTGAAAAATATGAATTTGGGATACTTTGCACTGTTGACAAATTGAATTTGTGTATACATTTACATTTAGAAAAAAGTAATCTATTGACATATATTTAGTAGAAACAATGATCAAAGTATAGTAGACACTAAGTGGGTTTTCTAAAATACACAAATGGAGTTATTAAACATGATGTATATGTAGAACAACCCCAAGATTTTGAAAAATTTTCATTCCCAAATCATGCCTATAATTGAAGAAAGTTTTATATGGGTTGAAATAAGCACCTAGGGCATAGTATGTGAGACTTTGCACCTTTCTCATTGATGCATCCTATGTTAAGGGTAGTGTTGAGACCACTTTGCTCATAAGATTGGAGATGATATATTTATAGTGCATATATACATTGATGATATACTTTTTAGGTCTATAAATGAACATCTTTGTAATAAGTTTTTAGCTAATATGAGTAAGGAATTTGAAATGAGTATGATGCATAAGCTGACCTATTTTCTTAGATTTAATATAAAGCAGAGAAATGAGTCAGACTAGATATATTAAGGAGATCTTAAAAAAATTGATATAAAAGTTTCTAAAAGCATAAATATACTAATGGGCTCAACCATTCAACTATATAAGGATGTAGATAGAAAATTAGTTGATAAAAAAATATGGAGGAACCATAGGATCACTACTTTATTTGATAATTAGCAGACCAAATATTATGTTTAATGTTTATCTATGTGATAGATTTTAAGATGATCCAAAATAATCTTATCTAATTATCATGAAAAGGATCCTTAGATATTTGATAGGCACCCAAAGCTTAGGCATATAATATCCTAGGAATAATAATACCTTTGACATTATAATATATGCAAATTCAAACTTCATAAGATGAGTATATAGGAAAAGTACAACTTGTAACAAGTAGCTTACTAGCTTATGATGCTTTATTTGGGTATTTGATCAATTAGATATATGCCAGGAGACACACATCCTATAATTATACCGTTCACTTCCACAAGGTGTAGTACTAGTTACAACATCAATTATAGTAAATTCAGTATCAATATGAGGATGATTTTGCTTAATTTCATGATTAGTTTGCCTCATTTCTTAATTACTTCCACCCACCTTCACCACCACCTAATTAGGAACCTTCATAAGTGTAGTGTGTGTTATGTGGTGCAATTTTTCTCTTTTTAGTTTGTTTGTATTTTTATGCACTTTGCTTTATAGTGCTATTATGTTTTAGTGTTTTGTCAATAGTTGTCCTTTTTTTGTGATGTCAAAAGGAGGAGCACGATATTCTTGGTATGTACTAGTTATTTTCATTGCTTAGTATTTTTTATTACTTAATATGTTATTTTTTATTATTATGATTATTTTGTTTTATTATTAAAAAAATAAAAAAAATAAAAAATTTTGAGTATGTGCCTATTTTTAAAGAGATAACTTAGTAAGGGGGAGAGCTTAGGAGGAAATGAAATTTAATTATTAGTTCTAACCAATAATATTTGTTATCATAAAAAAAGAGAGATTATTATAATCTAGAAATCAGAGCATGTGTTTTTATGATTAAAAGAATTATTGAACGACTATTTAGTTTCTCTTACTCTTTATATTATATATATTTTTCTATGTGTATTAACATTTTAGTTTCAGCATACACCGAACATTTGTAGAGAAGTAAGGCTCGAGATTGTGTTATATAGGTTTGATCTATTTGAAAGAGACTGTAATATTCATTTTTCTTAAGTCAGTCAATGTAAGATGGTGTTTGTAAGCTTAGCAACCATACACATATATATGTGTGGGGGGGGGGGGTTGTGAAATTAAATGTTTTAATTTTTTTGAAAATTGTGCTAGATGATCTGAATCATACTATTTGATTTGTGTTATAATAAATTAATTAAATCATTTAATTAAATGATATAAATTTGAAATTAAAAAATAAACTAATCATGTAGTATGAATCAAATTCTATAGGATGATTAGTAATAATTAGGAGTCCCCATTGCCATTTAATATCAGGAAATTTATTAAATTTTAAAATTTGAACTAATCACATACTGGATGATTTCAATAGTATTGCACGATATCATTAAATTCTTACCTATTTTAATTCCTTTGATTAAGCAATTGAATCAGAATTAATTGTAATTATGGATCATACTGTATGAAATTATTCTTCATACTATACAAACTGAGAAGTGTATAGGACAATAGTTATTTAATTATCCTTCACCTAAGGACAATAATTATCCTTCACCCAAGGTTCATCCTAAATGATCTGTTATTTGATTTAACTAATTGTATTGTATGATTAGAATTCATACTGGATGCTTAGTGTAAGTTTTTTAAACTGATCATACTAATCATATTCATCATACAATACTGACAGGGCATGATTAAACTAATCATACGGTATAATCTATAAGTCATGTTGTATGAATATAAATGACTTAATTAAAAATTAGGGTTTTCTTGAAGCCTAATATTTAAACTTCTCTTAATTCATCTGATTGGGTTTTTGGCTATCTGAGGGAATGTGTCTTCTGTGAAGAAGGGTTAGGTTTAAAGAGAGAGATTTGAGTAAGAGAGAGAGAGAGAGAGAGAGAGAGAGAGAGAGAGAGAGAGAGAGAGAGAGAGGTTAAGTTATGAGAGAGGAAGAAGAGCCTTGTGAGTGTAAGCGAGTTTGAGAGGGTGTAATCCACATGGTTGCTCCGACCAACATTCACCTAGTACCTCTATGTGTCAATATCTTTTTTTAAGGAAAACTTCATGAATAAACTCTTGGAGCCAAAGGGCCACATACAACTCCACCTCCCCAGGGAAGGTGAAAGGGATTCAATTACTCTACTGCACCGCGGAAGGTAAAAGAGATTTGGCTACTCCAATGGACTCTTGAAGTCATTATATGTGGTTAAATAATTTTAGGTCAGGGCAAGGACAAGGAAGCAGGCATATGAGATTGAAAAAGATCCTTCAAGTTAAGGTTCTTATTATTTTAGCAATTTTTTGTACTTATATTTTTTGATATGATTATATAGATCCTAAATTGTATACATTATTTTTAGGGAAATGAATACCTATGCATATATTGATGTTTTGATCAATAGTTTTATTTCCATTGATATTTATATTGACAACAAAATTAGGTAGCTCTGATTGTTGTATATTAAATGATAAAAGAAGAATTCTTTCAAATTAGATTCTGGGAGTCACGGTGATCCACTGACCAAATCAAAATTGTCCACATTTCGACCACTAGAAATTGCTACAAATAAAGGTTTTCACCTCTCCTAAACTCTTTAGCTCTAAACAAGCTCCTTTTCCTATAATAACTATAGCTAGATGTCTCACAACTAAACCCCTTCCTACTACTTATTCATCACTATTGAGTAGCTATCATATCATTCTCAATCAAATGGGTTTCTCCATAAGCTCAGAAATTTCTAAAAGATGAAATAGAATAAATGGTTGCCTCAAACTATCTCTTAAGTCCCTTGAGAACTTATAACATTTCTCATATGGAGTGCTAACCAATTATAAAGCATATTTGGATAAAGTAGTAAACTCTACCTCATACTACATATCAATCCTGCTCCCTTGAACTAACCATAGAAAAGTCTCTTGCATCTTACAACATATATAAGGTGGTAAGAATCTGGCTCAAAACACATCAAAAAATTCTTCATGGTTAATTTTGTCTCAGTTAAACTTATCATCCTACTAGCATATCCACTAGTGTTCAACCTCTCCATTTATTAACTAAATAACTAATGGTAATTTCCTTTTAGGAGTACACTATATACCCTTAAAAGCCTTCTCTAGTATCCTCTACCAATTCTCTACTTCTATAGGCTCAATAACACCCTCAAACGTTTGCAGCTTCAACCACAAAAACATATGTAGATGTTTGTCTATCTCATCAGATTGAACAATAAGAACTCTTCTCTTTGCCTCACCCATTAACTAAGCTACCAGACTAGCAAACATGAAATAATATTAAAACTGATAATAGGAGCAATACTATATATGAGTGCTGCTTCTTTTCCTATTAGATCTCAGCCTATAAGTCCATAATCATATATAATACTCAATTGGACAAACTTACATATTATGGGAAAAATAAAATTTTATTTCTATGCAGATTTAGGGTGTTCCTTTTTTTATGATTGAACACAACATTGAGAATAGTGTGTAATCTTAAGAGACAGACATGGTATTATATGATAGATTCAATGACAAAAAGAGAATTTTGAAAAAAAATATATATTTTCATAGTTAAATATAATAAAAAAGAATAACATATTTTTCTCAAAAGGTAGAAATGTCATTCTAGAATAGTATTTAAAGATAAAAGTAACATTTTTAGAAAATTATCATTTCTGTAAATAAATACAACAAGGAGAATATCATATCTTCTTGAAAGGAAAACATGATATTCCACAAAGGTATTTAAAAAAAAAAATAAGTTTAAGAAAGTTATTATTTCTATAAGTAAATACAACAGAGAGATTATCATATCACCTCAAAAAATGAACACAATATCTATAGAGGTATTTAAATATAAAAAAAGAGTTTTACAAAATTATCTACATTCCCAGAGATTTTTTGCTACATTATAAAAATAAGATAGGGTTTATTTTAATATGGAGTTATAGGTTCACTATAAAGGTAAGCATTTATAGTTAATTATATCCTAGAAGAGGTGAATCTTCTAAGAATACTCTCAATTAAAGTAGTGGAAGATAATTTTTTTAAGATTTCAAAGATTAAGTCTAGGAAGAGAGGTTATGGAATTTCTTAAGAGGATTGGTTCAATGTTAAACAGTTCTTATTGGAGGCCAAAAGAAAAAAAGGTAGGGAGCACTGAGATTATGAGACTACCCTAAAGTTCTTCAATCTATCCTATGTTGAGATTTAATATTTTTGGAGGAGATTTTATATTTGAGTTGAAATTTTGTTACATATGAGGGATTATTTTCCTGAATGGTAAGGGCTTATGGTTTGAGGTCTACTCATAACCTAGTTATATGTTGATTCACTACATGATAGTAGACTTGAGCCTAATCTAATAAAGTAAAAATGTGTATGATTTTTTCAGACTTATATCTTTCCTGGAGTGAGAAAGCTAGCTAAACCACCTAATCACTTCAAAATTAAGCTGTCTAGTCATATAAAAGATATGCAAGCTATTATTATTTAAGTTTTTGGAATGTAGGTCTGACATTTAGAAATATCATAAGCGACCCTGAACTTATCAATGATGATTATGCATCTAGAAATAAATGGAATAAAATTTTAATTTTCTTTAATTTATTTTTAATATAATTGATGCAAATTGACTCTTATGCAATAATCAATGTATAAACTATTAAAAAGGCTTAAAATAGATTTTATCCTAAAGAGACCTCTCTCCCAAGTTAAAATTGCATCTTGATAGGTTAGGTGGTCCACTTCTACTCTTAGGTAGGAAGGTGCCTAAGAAGGAGAGAAGGATGGATATGCTTTGGTGCAACCTATAAAAAGTAGGTAATTTTTAGTGCTCAATCAATGCAAACAAATTAATCAACCAAACCATAAAACAAAGTAAAATGTCCAATGTCCATGTGGCAAGTGCCACTTAATACAATCTATAGTATGCTAAAATGTAAAGTGTTGCAACTCAGGCTCCCAAGTTTATAGTTCTAATAATAATAAACTTTACTGATTGCATCTTTGTGTCTCCTAGCATTTGTACTACGTATTTTCTTTTGTATGTACTAACATTTTACGTGAGCCATGCACCATTCAATGAAAATTCAAAGCTTAAGATTGGGTAGAATATGATATATTGAAATAGTCTGTATGATTTATATATGTATTTTTTCAATTTTTTTGAGTCAAGTCATATAAAGGTGTATGCTAGCCAGGTAACTATGCACACACACACTTATGGGAATGAGATAGAGAGAAAAATTAGATTAGTAATTTTTTGAACTAATCATGCTAAATGATCAGCTACTTAAAAAATCATTAAAATGATTAATTATGTAATTAAACCTATTTGAACTAATCGTACTAGACGACACGATCATATAAGATGATTAGTTAAAATAATGATCTTAGCCGTAATCATAATTTAGGTAATATCTTGAAATATAAATTATGTACTAATCATACTATATAATATATATCATACTATACGATATAATTAAATCTTGCCTTAATTAATCCTATAATTAAGGATCAAATTTGGATTAATTGGTCTAGTGAGATTGTACTATATGATTGGATAAATCATACTGTATGACTCGATCTTTATATGGGATGATAATTTATCATTGCCAATCATACAGGATGATAATCCAATTTGATTGTACTAATCATACTAGACAACCAACTCAAATATTTGAACTAATCGTACAATGCTTTATAATTTATCTAATCCTAACAGGAATATTTTGTACTAATTATATCATATGATCTTTGATCATATTGTATGATTAGAGATGAAAAAATTGAGTTTTTAGGATTCCTTAAAGTCCTCTAATTAGGCATTCTCATAAGACTTTGTATGAGTATTTTTTCCTTTTAATAAGTTTTTTTTTTTTAGGAAAGCTTGACGAGAGATCCTATAGCTTGGGAGATAAAGGGTGGAGTTTTTTAATTGAGGGAGAAGATCCTTATGGATTGCAAAGGAGTGTGAGAAGGGGTTATAAAGGACCCGGCTACTTCACCGCACTGAGGGAGGTGAAAGTGATTGATTCTAGGTTCTCTGCCTCACCTGGAGGGTAAAAAGGATTCCAAGTTCTCTGCTTCACTAGGAGGGTTAAAAGAATTCCAAGTTCTCTACCTCACTAGGAGGGTGAAAAAGATTACATTCCTCTTTCACACCAGATTGGTGGAATAAATTTTGTAAAGGCTTTGTTAACATTGTTTTCCACCCCTACTTGGGTCAAGGGAGGTTGATTTGGTCAAATTGACCAAGCTAGGCCTCAAGACCCATTCCCTTCAATTCAGTGGGTTAAACCAAATATACTAAGCCCCAAACCATGCCTTAGGTAAACCTGGTTGACCAGGTCAACTAAGGTTGACCCAATTGACCCCAAATTCCTTGCTTTTAATTTCAAATCAAATTCAAAGCTTCTAGGATCAATTCCCTCACCTCTATTGGGTTCCATCGGTCAGACCAAGTTTATTGAGCTCAGACCCATGCCCTGGGTTAATCTAGTTGACTAGGTCAACCTAGGTTGACCCAATTAGCCTAATTGAGCCATATTCAAGTTCTTACCCATTCGAACCTTTCCTTAGCTCAAACCACGACCAATTGAAAAAAGAATTCCCTCCTAAATTTCCCTAGAAGTGATCCTAGCCGGTCATTATGAGTTTTGGATTATAAATAGGCCTTTTAGGGTTCAATGATGGACTTTTGCTTTTTCTCTTTCTCAAAGCCTCCTTAACCAGAGATTTTTGGTGTGAGAGATCCCACAACTTCCTTCCATATCTCCCAAGTCAAACCCAGCTGGTCAAGGATACCGTCGATGAGATGTATGGAGAATCAAGACCCAAAGTGTTTCAAGGCTACTTCCCATTGATCCAAGGCATATCAAGGCTCTACTTCATCTAGAGATATTATAAGGATAGTCTACAAGTTCAACCATCCCTTTTGCTGTTCATTCCATCCATTAAATTAATATAAGACCCTAACCCAAGGTTATAACACATAGGGTAAAATATCGTTTGATATACTGCATTTCAAGATGTTTTCATACATCCTCATGAATACTCTTCATTCATAGAGCTTAAGTTTAAAATTTTATTGGATTTAATCGATCTGATCGAGCGAATAATCCCAAAAATCCTATCTAAGGTTTGGTTTACTTAGCGCATGCATTACGTATGATCTGAGCTGTTGATATACAGCTCGAATCTCACCATTCTATGGCATTCATTTGACTACGGATTCGATCCCGTAGTCATCGCTCTCGTCCGACGTGATCCCGTCCGTTAATTCAAACAGCAAAAGATCTAACGGCCAAGGGCGAGTGCTTATACGGATAAGTGCCCAGTAGTTTTTTGCACAATTATTGCCAGCGACTGCGGAACCAACCCAAGCCCGCCGCTTGTTTGACCGCTGCCACCGCCATTTTATTTATATTAAACATATTTTAAAATGGTTTTTAAATCAAAATTATTCAAATAATAATTTAAAATTATTTTTAAATAATAATATATACATATAATATATCATTTTCTTTAGAAAATTATCTTCTTTAATTTAAAAATAAAATTAGGTTTAAATACTAACTATATTTTAAAATATTTTAATTATTAAATATTTACTTTATTAATTAATATTTAATAATAATTACTAAAATTTTTATAAAAATTTATAAACTCATTTTAACCATATTTTTATTTTGATTAATATATATATTATATATATATATATATATATATTATATATATAATTTAAATATTTAATTATTTTTGAATAGTATTATATATTATATATTAATTAGTTTAAGTTTTATAATATCTTAATTATCTAATCTATATCTAAATTAATAATTATTGATTTCAAATGAAATTATTTTCCAAATTTTTTATAAAGTATTTCATTTTAAATTATTTTAAAAATTATAGAATATATTTTTAATATTTATTTTTAAAATAATAAATATTTGGGTTTTTACATACTAACCTATTAAACTATTATATTTACTTTATCTAACACCCAGAATAACTATTTTTACATACCTACCCAACCTAAAGTACATCCGTTCATCAAAAATACCACTCGTGAACTCCGCCCGAAGTCTACTTTATCCTGTGAAATTTTTGGCCCACCGTCTCTCCTCCACTTGTCAGCGTCAACTATGGCCTACTCTGAGATAACCTCTCTCTCACCCAACCAATGGTCGCTTCCTCTCTCCACTCCTGCATCAGGCTCTTATGGCGAGACCCCTCTCATCATACACGCGCCTTTCCCTCAAAACGCCGGCATCTGGCCTCATTATGGCTCCCGACGCTGCGTTCCCCCATCGACGTATTTGTAAAAAATAATTCTCCTGTTACCCTTCAACCTCGGAAATTCAAAGGGAGCAAAAAAATGTTACAATTTTGAGAAAAGAAAAATGCCCCTAATGACGAATGTCTCCTGTTGTCGCGAACACTAACCCTAAGCCACTGCCATGAAGTTATTTTTTCAGCAATATTAATTAAACTCCTATTTAAAGAAAGCCCAAATATTTCCAATCGTGATGAAATGGACCTAAGATTTAGTTGAATTAATCCTTATTTTTTTCTTCATACAAAAAGAATGAGAATAATGAGGGTTCTTCCTCTAAAAGAAAATAAAGATTAGGAATTGGCTCTGAAATCTATATTCATAGATTATAAAAATGGAGAGAATTTTGAACAAGAAGGGCAGAAATATACTTGTTTCTTAAATAAATCACGACGGAAGAGAATGTGGCCTGCGATATGAGGGGGTTCCTTGCTTGGAGACTGTGGCCCATGCCGATTGTGAGAGATAGCTCAGGAGAAATAAGGGATGGTCACACAGTCGCTGTTAAAGATAGCTGCCAGAGAGGTGAGGGATGGTTGCCGGCTAGGTAAGATGATTGTTAATTGAAAGCAGCGGTTCCAAATGAATCAAGGTTGACAGCCTTCGGGGGCTGTTTTGGATTGCAGAATTTATGCCGGAATTTATGTATAAATTTTTTGTCTACACTCCGTCAAAATGTCAAAAAAAATGCAGAGTTAAATCTCATCGCGTAAAATCTAAGCTCCACATCACAGGCTTTTTTGACATTTTTTCCCTAATCCCGGATTTGTAAAGCCAAGTGGCGCGCGAACGCGGAGGAATAGCATTACCCTTGTAGTGAGCTCCTCGCTGATTCTGGGCTTCCCGCGCACTTTCGCGTGTTTGTTTGACGGGAGTGGAAACATAGTGGTAATTTTGAGGAGTGTTCAGGGGTTTTAAAGTGGGTGGTATGGAAATAGAAATTTTGGTGTTAGATATGTAATAGCTTATTTTAAGTGTTAGGTATGTAAAAATCCTAAATATTTCCCTTTTTTAAGTATTTTGTCTTGATTAATTAATTACTTAAATACTTAAACTAATAATTAATTATTTAAAATACAAGTATTTTATATAATCTTTATTTTCCTTAATTATTTAAAATATCAGAGAGCTTTAATATTTAATATAATATAATTTAATAATTATTTTTAAAAATAGTAAATATTTTAATTATTTTTAAAATACTTTTAAACTTCAAAAAATTCTGTATTAAATTCATAATTTTTAATACAATACCTCATATTTTTCAAAATAATTATATATTTTAATTTAAAGTTATTTTTTAGATATTAAAAATACTTTTTATTAATTATTTTTCTTTTATTTAATTATTTAAATGTTTAATTATTATTTAAATAATTATTATATTAATTATTTTTAAATTAAAAATTATTTTTGAAATTATTTTTTTTAATTCCTCTCCTTGATTGACCAATGGGATCTTCTCATATATTTATTTATTTACATGCACCAAATTATTTTTAATTACTTTAATTTTAAAGTTATATATTAATATATATTTATTTTTAATTATTTAAAAAATTATTTTTATATATTTTTAAAATGGTCTAATTTTGAGAGATTTACTTATGGAATTTTAAATATAGGCTATGCATATGAATAAAAATCATGGGGGTGGATTAGTGAATGATTGAGCTCCAATCATTCATTAATCACATCATTAAGCATACTTAATTACTATTTTAGTCATCTTTTACATGTGTAGGATACACGAGCACGAGTTTAGGCTCTCCTAGATCTAAGGACATGATGTGTTATGTTTTTATGCAATTCTCTTTTTGTTACCCTAAGGGTTAATCTTAGAACTTGATTTAAAACCCACTTAACGTAGCGACACCATAACAATAATAATTAAGGACCCGTCTAGTGAACTTAAAAATATTATAGGAGCTAGAGAAAATCTTTATTGATATGAAACTTTAAAAATTTAAATATAGTGACATTATAAACCACCTAGAATTTTCTAAAAATTTTTAGGATCCATTAAACCCGTTAATTAACAAACCCTAACTTATTAATAAAGCCCCGACAACTTCAGAAAATTCTAATAAATTTGAGCTAACTCTAAAAATTACCCATATTATATAAAACTCTTCATAATTAAATCCATAATCTTAAAAAAGTAAAACCCCATTAATTGGACTTCAATCTAAACCTTAATTTCATTTTTGATTAAAAATCACTTTTTTAATTAAATTAAATAATTAAAAATTATTAGAAATTTCAAAATTTTCCCAAACACTTAGGTACATAAATTTAGGTAATGTTTGACCTTTGGGGGTGATTTCAAGTAGTTTGGAGCTGATTTGGATGAAAACCCCTAAAACACCCTTTAATTAAATAATTTTAATAATTCATTAATTGTCCTAACTTTGAAAAAATTATAACTAATTCTAGAAAAATCAAAATAAGGAAAACTAAATGGAATTCAAATTTAATTGGAATATAGTATTTATTAAAAATATTAGGTTTCTAGAAACCAACTTAAATTAAAAAGTTAACTCTTCGATCAAGTTAACTCTTCGGTCAACTGTAGTTCATTAACTAGGGCCCAAAAATTATAAAATTTGTAACTTTTCCTAATAAACTCTAAATCCAGCAAATTTAAATTATAATTACTCCTTTTAAGGTCTAATATTTAATAAAAATGCTATACCCCTAAAACCCAACCTATTTCTTAAAGTGACCTTTTGGACCCCTTAAATTTAGCGGGTAGGCTGACCCCGCACTTTTTGAAATATGCTAATACAACTTAAACTTCAAATAATACTATCCTAAGCATTAAAATTTACCAACCAACTAAATTAACTAAAATGGACCACGAAGCATTAATACTTAAACTCTAATTAAAATTCCACCTTCGGCCTTAAACAAATTAGAACATAAAGCAACTTAAACTAACTACTCGATATAGGACATATACAAATCCACACAAGCCTACTACACACATATAGAATTATTTTCTAGGGCACCACTTATAGCTCTAGGTTAGGCTGGTGATTTTCCTTTTTTGTTTCCTGTGTTGTGATGTTCTTGCATGTGGCACATGTGCTAGTTGTTTTGACTTGCTATGATTGTTTATTTTATTACTGTATTTCCTTTATCTGTGATATTATTGATTACGCATTAGATCTATCACTAGGCTAGGGAAGATTTATACTAATTCAATCATATAAAGGT
The DNA here is from genome assembly GCF_001605985.2 of Dendrobium catenatum. Classification (NCBI taxonomy): domain Eukaryota; kingdom Viridiplantae; phylum Streptophyta; class Magnoliopsida; order Asparagales; family Orchidaceae; genus Dendrobium; species Dendrobium catenatum. Next base: position 27,586 of record NW_021449535.1, read on the forward strand.
TTCCATGCTCATACTGGGCATTGATTAAAGGGGACAAAAAATCATTAAGCCTTAAAACTAATGATATTTTTTGTAGATACCTCATAAATTGCTAAGTCACCCTTTAAATTAAAAAAGAATGGCCAAGTGAGGTTGTGAATTTGAGCATTTAAATTTTCTTAATATATATAACTGTTTGGGATGTCAAATTAACTATTGATTATGAGGATAACCTTATAGGTTGAGTTTGATTCTAAATTTTTCTTTTTTCATAATATAATTTAAAATTTGTATCGAGTTATGAAAGTATTTTAAAAGTGAGGCATTTCAAACACTAGGTACCCAAAGAGAAAAAAGAAAGGTCATTTATAGGGAATTTATTATTCATTTGGGTACTCTTCTGGAGGAAGAACCCTAGGAAGGCCGAAGGGAGACGATTCATAAAAGACTTGAAGATGAAGATGAAGAGAAAATACCTTGCTTTTAAAACTTGGGTCATTCAGTAGGATTATAATCCAGAATATTATCGGTGGGGCCTGACCACCATTACTTTTCTACATATTGTGGCTATACTTATATGACACTTTCCATGGACTTTGAACTTTTTTTATTGTGGTTTTATTTATATTAATTTGTTTACTCTAATTTTATAGTAAAAATTACCTTTTTTATAGGTTTCTTTCTTATATGTGTATGACTTGATTTCGCTAGGCTCTCTAAAGACTAAAATTTTTATACTCGCAATTAAAATTTAGTATTTTAAGAATTAAATAAAATAGAAATCTAATGATCTAAGGAATAGCCGGAATCATTTGAGGTTGCAGACATATCAATGTATCTCTATTTGTCCTTTTATAAGACACTTCCCCACCTGCGGGTAGAGTCCAGATAATATTACCTATGAGGATGAGGTACGAGATCTGAGGAAGTCTAGTCTTTCTAAAAAATTATTTTATAAGCCTTTTTAAAGTTCATGCATTTATGATTTGGAGACCTTTCAACTAGCATGAATTATATTAGAAACCAACTTAATTAAAATTTTAATTGCATTAACCTTAGGAGCATTCACCCTACATAAGTCCAAGGCCAATTAGGAAACTCTCTAGATGTCAGCCTTACTTCCAAAAACTCAGCCTCCCACTCATCTTTCATAAAGACTGGACAGCATGAATTTTTTATGCTTAGGTGATTAGTTGGTCTTTCTTTTTAGGTAGGATATAAGCCCATAATGTATTAGCTAGGACACAGGTGTTAGTGTTGTGTAGAACACTAAAAACATCTTAGATCTAGGATTCAAGGGTACTACTAGTATGTATCATCAGTGGGTAAGTCCCCTATTCTTCAGGGGCTATAAATCTTTCCTATCCACATCACATGGATAATGCCACCTCCATTCTTCTCTTTTATATGCTTTGAGTGCATCACTTATTTATTTTCTCTAGTATCTTCTCACTACTTTAGTCCCTCTGGATGTTAATGTGAGCTGTTTATGTTGACTAAGCCCAATTAAACCCTTCTTTCCTTATGAGTAGAAATTTATTAGTCTTTCCCCAACATGCCAATCCCATCTAAAAGGATAATGTGGGATTCTTAATTAAGAGTCTTCTCAGGCCCTAGCTTGAGATGTAATTAATCGTAGGGGCTTGCATCCACGGGAAACTGAATTCTACCATTAAATAAACCCCACTCAAACTAATGTATCGGGTGGGGGAAACCCATTATTTCGATTTTATTATGCATATTATTACCCATTGGGGTATGTTGGCAAGAGTCGCTATCCTCAAAGATTAATTATATGTGTGATCTAATCTACCCTTCTGTTAGCTCGCTTATGAAGAGTAGAAAGGTCTATGATCATCTTGTCCTTTGGGATGGTGCAGTCATATACCCTTATACTCTGTTCCCTGCTGAGCGGTATCCTTTCGAAGGTTCACAGGTTTCTAGCTACCATAATGGGACAGGTTTCTCTCTCAATCTTTGGATTCTATATTATCCTTTATTGTGTATGCTTCGAGATTGGTAATCCTTAGGTTAGGTCCATCCCACTCTTAGCTAGGGCATACCTTAGTTAGGTTTCATTCCTTCTTGTCAGCTAGGGTTCCCACTAGTTATGTTTCTTTCTTTTTGGCCCACTGGCCCATTCCATCCATTACCAATCTTTCTCCTTTTCACATGGTTTCCTCTCTTACTAATCTTTTTAAATTTCTTTTGTTATTTTATAGCAGAGATTTCGATGGCTTCCTTTATGCCTTCTGTGACTTTTTACTTTGGTTTGGATGCGTGGGTAACTCTCCTTGAGTCCATGCTAGCTACTTTGCTTACTATAAGGATCACTTTTGGTTCCTTCACAGACTTAACCTTCGTCACTATTATCAGGACGACCACTAGTGAGGTTGCCTCCTTTTATCCTATCTAGAGGAGAGGCCGCACAATTATGCACCCCTTTGGACATCCAGTGGCTCGATTGATAGCCCAGAAAAATACTCATTCTACTCCCATTCTTATATAACCAGTGTACCTAGTGGCTAGGCAGCTCATGCCTAGACCACTCCCAGTTTTATCCACCAATCCAATGTTTAGGAGACTAGCGCCTGCCACGCCACTTATCTAGGCTGCTCTGGCCCCTCAGCGCCGTTAGCCAATTATTGCTCCTTTTGTTGTTCCACCGGAGGCAGCTTGAGTTTGGTTTCCCCCTCCTTCTTTCTCTAGGAAGAGGGGCGCCCAGACTGAGCCCCTTACGCCTTCTTTCGATAAGTTTTCTATATTTACTCGAATCTTTTACCAGGAGACCATTGGGTAGACCCTGATGCTTCCTTCAGCTCCTGTTCCCCCTGTCCCCCAAGTAGTGGGTTTAGACCTAGCTTTCTCCTCCACCTCTAGCCTTGGGAGAAGGGCTAAGAGGAATATAAGTAGAAGACTTCATTTTGCTACATCTAAGGTAGATATGTAGTGGATGGCATAGCTAGTGGATCAACAGGAGCCAGTTTAAAGGAGGGTGATCCATTTACAGTGAGAGCTACACCCATGTCCTATTACACCTACCCCTGAGATAGTAGTTTCAACTGAGATAGAAGTGATCTAAAGAGGATGCTTCTCCCCTCTAGAACATAGTGGTGATGAGGAGGATGTTGCTCGTATTACGGCAGCCTCCTTATTACCACTACGTTACCCACAACTAGAGTCCCTAAGGTTAATACTGCTTGAGCCCTTGCCTAGAGGATTCGGAGCATTGTTCACCTAGCACGAGGTTAATGGCCTATCAGTCGGGAGAGGTTGTTGCAAATCTAATTTCAAGAAATAGAATTTTGATGATAGCAAATATTTTTATTTCTCTATGAATTCCTTACCTACTAACATTTTAGGTCCATAAGATCAAACTGCAATTTGAACTAGCTCAAGATTGGGAAGACTAGGTCTGAGTCAGTTTGTAATCTTTTCGTTTTCTTGAGTCAATTGTAAACGACATAGTTCCTGATGCTAAGTAACCTGGCACATACACACTTTGGGGAAATTTTTTGACTATTTTAGAGTTTTTTTTTGCTCACATCGTTCGGGATGATCCACAAATCAGCCTGGACGATTAGTTAAAAATTGAAACCCTAATTAGGGCATCCTAGTTAAGGCATCAATCATTAAGTGAATTGTCCTAGATGATATTTATAATGACCGGGATGATAGGCTCATGTCAAAAAGAATTAGCTGCCATATCTATTTAGGTAGCTTTTATTTTTGGATATTGTCTAGGATATCATACGGGACATCGTCCTGGACGATGCAACACAATTATGCCTAAACTAATATGATAATTAAGGAAAGAAATTAAGATTTAATTGCTCGATCATATCATCCTGGTTGATTGAAGGATCGGCTAGGATGATTAGTTCTAAAACCTTTGTTGTTCTTGTATGATCAAACATAGTCTAGCTTTTATTCAAGGCGATGCTCTGGACGATATATAATGAATTGAACTAATCATCCAGGACGATGGCGAGATCGGCTTGGACGATTAGGTTATTTTTCCATTATCCAGACATCTATTCAGAGTGATGTTCTGGATAACATTCAATGACTTATACTAATTATACAGGATGATATCCTATTATCCTGGATGATATGAACAAAAACCTTCTGATCGTCCCAAATCGTCATGGCTGATTGAGCTTAATTTGCACTGATCATATAAGACGATATTTATATCATTTTAGATAATAATGCCAGTTTATTGCAATTAAGAGCTATTCCAAAGCTCTTCTATATAAGATCTCTTATTTCACCCAAGAGGGTATCTTTTGCTACTCTTCTGACATGAGAGAGCCAAGAGGAGAGGGAGAGCAATGGAGAGAGAGAGAGAGGATCCTGGGAGGGGGAGTTTATGAGGGGTTTCATAAAGGTTTCTCCAAGAAAGGATCTATCATCACATTCTCTAGTTGTCATCCCTAGTTCCTTGGGGGTTCTAGAGAGGTTTACTTTAGCATCTGATCAAGGTTCTCTGCCTACTTCAGGAGGAACCAAAAGGAGTTGGGTTCTCTATTTACTTCTGGAGGAAGCAAAAGGATTTGGGTTCTCTGCCTCACCTGGGTTGGTGGAAAGGAGGTTTATAAATGCTTCTCCGCCTTAATGTGGGGGCAAAAGGAGAGACATTGTGTTTAGTGCAATACTCAGAAGATGCCTCCGAGGAGTGGACGTAGGTCGAGTTGACTGAATCACTATAAATTTCTATGTTTTTTATTACTTCTTCTGCATTTAATTTCCACACTTTGATTTTTACGGTGAATCTTGGTTTTGGTTTAAGTTTGTGCAATTGATTAAAAGATTTTTTAAAATACCAATTCATCCCGCCTCTTATTTAGCCTTGAGACTAGTTCATTATGGCTTAACATCCCTGTCAAACTTTCAGAGGTTACTCTGGAAGATTTCTCAGGTGACCATTCAATTGCAATGGTAGACTTTGAGGCAGAGATACATGTGGTAGAGAGGAAAACCACCCAGGTAGCCTGCCCGTTCAGTTCTATCAGTTTCACCATAGATAGTTGCTCTAGTTGTTTGATGATGCCCACGCGGTCATGGACAGAGGCAAAAATTAGAGTTTACTTGACCCTAAATTAGTTAGTGGTTGTGGCCCCTCAACAATCAGTTTCCCTCACTATATCCCAACATAGTAGATGGGTATGGAGATGATGACATGCGGACACCCCTGTCAGGATAGTACAATTAGTAGAGGCAGTTGAGTAGATTGAGATAGTTATTCCTTTCGAGTCTGAGGTAGTCCCAATAATTTATGACATAGATGTTACAGATCTGCCTGATGGTTCAACAGACCTGATAGAGGAAGTTTCAGTTCCCAGCCCCTATAGGGTCTCCTCCCCTATGGGTCCTTATATAGAAGCTTTATGTCAGACCTTCGATGAGGAGGACACACTCAGGGAGGAGTCAGATGGGGAGGTCCCAGTGCATAGAGTTTGTGTGGTTACCATATGAGATCTCTCAAATAAGTAGAGAGAACCCGAGGATGATGATGAGTTGGGAGAGCCCGAGGTGGGTAGATCTCTCAAGTCAGATGGAGGAACCTTAGTTCATAGTGTAAGCCCTAATTATAAGAGCAACATGCAGTAGAGATTCTGTTGAAGAACATAGATAGTCCCATAATATGTTATTTGAAAGGGTTCAACATTAGAACCTTCCAAAATTTATTGAAATAGGTAATTAGTTTATAGGACATCATACCTGATACAGTCCCTCCTAAGGTTGAGAGTCAATCTTCACATAAACCTTAGTGGAAGGAGTCTTTAGGGGCATCTCCTATTAGGAAATGAGATGTACACAATACCTATAGTCCATCAGATAAGAGCAAAAAGCCCTTAGTTAGTTCAGTACCACTACAATAGTAGTCTTACACACCTGGTCAGTCAGCGACATAGCCTAGACCATCCCATAAGACTTTAGAGAGTCAGTAGTACCTACAGGAGAAGCTTAGTAAGGAATAGCCACTTAAAAGATAAAGTGTAAAAATATTTTTAAATTCCTTATTAAGAAGAACATCTTAACATTTTTGATAAATAATAGAGTGGAGGAGGGACAGACAGACCACCCACTTTATTGTCCCTTCCACAGACATATCAGACATGTTTTAGAAGACTGCTATGTGTTCAAGGATAGAGTTGAGAGGCTCATGAATAGTGGGAAAATACACATTTAGGATAGTGACTTGGTGTAGCCCAGGGCAAGACTAATAAGACATTTAAGATGATTTTCAGTTCTAGTGATAATCAGAGTGATAGTCAGAGTAGTAGCAGCAGATCACCTCATGATTTTGAGGGACAATGGTTGCTAAAACTCTCTCAAAAGATAAAATAGATGATCAAGCAAGCAGTTCGGAGGCATTTTAGAGGATGCCTTCCTAGGCCAAGTTGACAGTTGCCACCCCAATGACTTCACCAGCACCTTTCTCTTCTTCTTCTATTGTAGTGCCAACTGTGCACATTTCCTTTTCTTCTTTTGTATAAAATAAAAATTGTATGAAAGAGAAAAGATTGTTGTAACTTTAGATGGGAAGATGAGACCCCTTTCAAAACTTATGCTGAAGGACTTCGTTTTCCCTTTGACTGATGATGAAATAATAGAAGAAGATGATTATGGTTACTTCTGGTCTTGTATTCTTTCTACTTTTACTTCTACTTCTTATAGCACTCATTCTATTCATGTTTTACATATTTCTTATAATGTGAATAATTATCTATATGATGATGAGTCTGAGTGTGAGGAAGAGCCCGTATTCACTATTCCATAGGGTGGTTATTATATGGATTCGGGAGATGAATTCGAGAATCCACTCAAGTCACTATCCTTAGAGACAATACAAGCCACCATTACTAAGCCAAATTAATCTCCTATTAAGGATGACTCAATATAGGAAGTTTATTTGTGTTCAAGGAAAGTCCTTCCACCTCGAATGGCTAAAAATATAAAAGAAAAAGATAAAAATATTATTACCCAACAAGATGATCCTATCCCCTCCTCCCAAGAGCATTATAATGAGAAAGGGAAAGACTCTCAAATGGAGGTTTATTATAATGTGTTGGCTCATTTAAGGAAAAATTATTCTCTTCTTAGCGAAAAAGATAAAAATATTATTACCCAACAAGATGATCCTGTTGAGGATGCATGTCATTTGAGAGAGATGCCATGTATTACCTTTTCAAATCATTACCTTCTAGGGACTTTCGAACATAATCATAACTTGTATGTCACCATTGAAGTCAATGGTTATGACTGGAATAGGGTCCTCATTGACCAAGGGGGTTTAGTTAACATCCTTACCTATGGAATTTTAAAGGGCCTCTCCCTCGATCATTTTAAGCTCACTTCCAACAAGATAATGTTGAAAGGCTTCAATGACCAAGGTCAGCGCGCTTTAGGGTCTATCACCCTACCTCTAACATTTGGAAGTTTCCTAACTAAGGAAAAGTTTCATGTGATATAATCTGATACTTCATATAGGGCTCTCTTAGGAAGGCCTTGGCTTAATAAATATGGAATGGTGCCCTCTACCGTGCACCAATGTATAAGGTATATGAGTAATGATGTCGAGTATTCCATTTCGGGAGATACTCACCCTTTTTCTATATACGAGGTCTCTATTTATGATGATGCCAAGCATTACCTGTCTCGAGAGACATGTAGACCTCCCCCTACCTAGTCACCAATAATAATTGCTAGTATTGTACATGGTCCTATGCAGTCACTTGCATAGGGTCCTATAATACCATTAGTACAGAGCCCATCATAGGTTAGTATTGAGGCAGGTATTTCCACTGCCAATTTTGATTTATTTCCTTTCCAGTTTGTAGTTGGGCATGATGTTCCCCCTAGCAGAGGTAGGGGAGGATGAGGTAGAGGTAGAGAGTTGACTCGCTCATCATAAAATTATGACACTCAAATTCCTCCTCCCTCATACTTGTACACTTCTTCTTTGACTATCGAGTCTGACTCTTTAAAGGATGAGATGATCGATGTTCCTCATCGCTCAGTTCTCTCATTAACCCTGAATTCCAATGGTTACGATTCACTCCCTACCTTTTATAGGTACTTGATATCTGAGGGTGGGTTAGTTGTTGATAGTAGTTCAGACAAGGAAGAAGACTTCCGACGTTAGACTAATATTAAAAAACCTCATTCCCATCAGATATTCAAAATAAGGGTTGAGGTGTCTCGCCAAAGATCTTTTGATACTTACTACACTAGTGTTGGTGGTTCACTATATACTAGTGAGCACTCTATACCTCCACTTTATAAGTCATTCGGGACACCACGACCTAGGGAGTGTGCATCTTTATCCCATAGTGTATATGCCTGATTAGGTTGTGGGAGTCGGGATCCAACGGAGACCACTATATATAATAAGGTTATAAGTATCCCTTATTATTTTTCCACTATTATAGAAGGCTATGTTGAGTGGGGTGTTATTCCTTTGATTTGGTTCGATGAACGAGCTCTACAGTAAGCCCTTATTTGGCAGACTAATCACCCTCAAACCCAAGAAGGTGTGGGTTATATAGGAAAGAATTAGTATACTCATACCAATATTTGTGTTGTCTCTCATTTATATTTTGTTATTTTTCTTACTAACGAAGAATACCCAGATGATGTTGAGGACATTATCCTTGATGCTCCATGAGAGTTCAAAGATGACACCACTTCTGCCATGGATGAACTGTGTGAAATAAACTTGGCACTAAATCAAATCCTAGGCCTATCTTTCCTAGTGCCTTATTGTCTAACTTAGAGGCTTGAGATTACATCAAGCTACTAATAGAATTTAAGGACTACTTTTCCTGGAATTATACTGAAATGCCTGGTCTAAACCCAGAGGTAGTATTCCATAAGTTGGCTATTAAGCCCGATGCAATCCCTATTAAACAATCCTCTCATAGGATAAGGTTGGAGATTGAACAACAGGTAATTGCTAAAACTACGAAGCTGGATTTATTCGTGAAGAGAAGTACCCTACTTGGCATGCATAAATTATTCTAGTCTGAAAGAAGAGCAGATAGATTCGTGTCTATATCATCTTCCATGATTTAAATAAGGCATACCATAAGGATGATTTCCCTCATCCTATCCATGAACTTATGGTGGATATCACATAATCTCATTACATTTTCTCCTCCATGGATGGCTCATCTGGTTACAATCAAATAAAGATGGCCCCTGAAGATGAGAAGTTTACTGCAATTCTCATCCCTATAGGTGTGTTTTATTATAAGGTGGTGCCCTTCAGTCTCAAGAATACTGGGGTTACCTATAAACTAGTTATGACTATTATCTTCAATGAGATGATACATGAGCAAGTTGAATGATATGTGGATAATTTGGTAGTCAAAAATAAGGTCCGTGGAGATCACCTTCGAGTGCTATGAATCATTTTTGAATGCCCGCATAAGTATGATTTAAAAATAAATATTTTAAAATGCACATTTAGGGCTAGTGAAATAAAGTTTCGAGAGTTTATAGTTCGCTATCATGGCATTAAAATTTATCCTTCCATGATCAAAACCATAGTGGACATGAAACCCCATAAGAGTCTTACCTAGTTGAGATCTTTCCAGTGTAAGCTCTCTTTCTTATGGAGATTTATCTCCAATCTTTCTAGTAGATGTCATCCCTTCATTGTCCTAGTGAAGAATGATGCTCTTTTATATTGAGATGAGCATTATCAGGAGGCCTTTGAGAGTATAAAGTGCTACCTGATGAACTCTCCTATTTTAGCTGCACCCATCCCTGGTAGGCCGTTGATTCTCTATACTACGACCTCGGATGAATTCTTGGGTGAACTGTTGGCTCAAGAGAACAAAGAAGGAAAATAAAATGCCTTGTATTACCTTAGTAGGTGGTTGATACCTATGGAGCTAAGGTAACCAAGAATAAAAAAGCAGTGTTTAGCTTTAATATTCTCAATACAAAAGCTTAGACATTATATGCTTTCCCCTAAGGTTAACCTGATCACTCGAGTCAACCATTTATAATATTTGATGACTAGTCCAACCCTCTCAGGTCATTTAACATGCTGGTCTATGATCCTATTATAGTTTGATATTACCTTTGTCCCTCAGCAAGCCATCAAAGGATAGACTATAGCTGACTTTCTTGAGCTCATCGATCCCTACAGATTCCCCACTCAATGATGAACTACCTGATGAACTAATAATGAGTGTGGATGAACAGGAGTCCCCTACTTGGGAGTTCTACTTTGACAGTGTATCATCCGTTTGAGCTTTACATCCAAATGAAACTCCCATAGTTAGGGTAGGTTTAGACCTTATTCTTGTATCCTCTGAAGGTCACACTCTTCGTTACTCCTACAGTCTTTCAAAACCTCATACTAATAATGAAGCTGAGTATGATGCTTTAATTTTAGGACTTAAGTTGGTCATTTAGATGAATATTATGCATGTGAAGATCTTTGGAGACTCCCAACTAATTATAAATGAAGTAGCATGAGTCTTCAAAATACTTAAGCCTGAGCTTCTATCCTATCACAACAAAGTAATGGAGCTCTTATACTTAATTATTGAAGTAACCTTGGCTAAAATCCTTTGATCTATAAATGTTAAAGTAGATGCATTGGCCAAGTTAGTAAAAGAATTGACTGACCCAACCTAAAACCCCGTATCTATTATTGTCCAATATCGTCAAGCCGTATACCCTGCATACTTGCCTTCTCCCGATCAGACCCTCACAGTGTTTATGATTAAGGAAGAGTCAGATTGAAGAGTGCCATTTATTAACTATTTAAAGCATGGTAGGCTTCCAGATGATTGCTCTCTTGCTGCTCATATTAGAAAGAGAGCTCTATTATTCACTTATATAAATGACACCTTGCATCGATGCTCTTTCGACCAAAAGTGGTCATGTGCCTTAATAATGAAGAGGCTCATAAGATCATAGGCAAGATAAACGAAGGGCTTTGTGGTGCTCATCAGTCCATACCAAAAATGAAAGACAAAATTAAACACCTTAGTTATTATTGATCGACTATGATTCGTGATTATATGAAGCTCACTAAAAAGTGTCAATAGTTCCAGATTTATAGCATGATGATTCACCAACCCCCTAATACTGTGTCATCCTAGCCAGGCTAGGGAACGAATGTAATGGGTCTTATCAACCCTCCTTCCTCTAAGAGGCATATATTTATTGTAGCTGCCACTAATTACTTCTCTAAATGGGTGGAAACTATCCCACTTAAAGAAGTCAAATCAAAGGATGTAATGTGCTGTTTTCACGATCATATTATGTACTGCTTTGGTGTTTCAGAAATAATAATTTCAGATAAGGTCTCATCATTTAGAAGTACGAAAATTGACAGATTTGCCCGCTACCATAATATTAATTATCGATACTCTATCTACTACCCTAAAGCCATTGGCTTGACAGAGGCATTTACTAAAACTCAAATGTAAATGATAAGAAAAATCTTTATTGTAAATAAATAAGAGTGGCATGATAGGTTACCCGAGGCATTACGGGCTTATAGGACTATATACCATACTCCTACCAAATCTACCCCATATGCCTTCGGGGTTGAAGCAGTCCTCCCACTTAAGGTCAAGCTCCCCTCGCTATGTGTGACAGTTAGTCATAATCTTTCTCATAAAGATAATGCCCTACTACTGTTGAAAAAACTTGATGGTTTAGAAGAGCTTCATTTACAAGCTCATAGAACCTTAAACTATACCAGACCCATATGGCCCGGGCACATGATCGCCTTGTAAAACCCAATGCTTTATGGGTTGGCAACTTAGTTCTTATTTTTCACAGGCCTATCATTTTGTGTCAACATCGAAGTGGTAATTTTATGTATATTTGGGAAGGCCCCTTCGTTGTAGAGAAAGTTTATAAAGGTGGTGCTTACTTACTTGTTGATACAAATGGCGTTCACCCAATGCCTATCATCAATGTGTAGTACTTGAAAAAGTACTATGCATGAGTTTTCATGTCACAGGAGGAGCCTCCCTACCTTGTGTAAATATCTTTCTATATATATATACCCCCTAAAAGGATCCTTTTTACTTTTCGGCAGTCTGTGGCCATGATGATTTGTGCTCTACCACATGATATTTTTTACGAAGAGTATAAGGCTATCTTTGAAAGTTCGTTAGGGATGTTAAGCCTTATGAACTAGCCCAAGCTAACCAAGAGGGGGATGAATTGGCATTTTAAAAAATCTTTCAATAAAAAAATCTTAACCAAACCAAAATTCACCACAAAGAAATTGTGCGAAAATTAAATGAAAAAAAAGCAGTATAAAAGAACACAATAATCTATAGTGGTTTGATTAACTTGACCTACGTACACTCCCCAGAGACGCCCTCTAAGTATTGGACTAAACTCAGTGACTCTCCTTTTGCTCCCGCAGTAAGGCGGAGAAGCCTGTACAAAACCTCCTTTCCACCAACACCGGTGAGGTAGAGAAATTAACTCCTTTTGTTTCCTCTTGAAGCAGGCAGAGAACCTTGATCGATTGCTGAAGTGAACCTCTCTCGAATCTTCCAAGAATAAGGGATAATGATCGAAGAAGATAACTTGGATCCTTGCTTGGAGCAACTTTTGTGAAACCCCTCACAAGATCCTCTCTCTCTCCCTCTCTCTCCCTCTCCTCTAGGCTCTTTTAGGTCAAGATAGCAGCAAAAGATGAGCTCTTACATAGAACAAGAGCTCTTAAAAAGAAGAGTTTTTGAATAGATCTTATTTTATACAAATCGACTTTATCATCTAGGAGGATATGAATATCATCCTGGATGATCAGCGTAAATTTTATTCAATCATTCTGGACAGTCAGTACAAATCCTTGAATATCATCCAGATAATCGCATGGAATGGAAGTTTGGATGATGAAAAAATGGCTAGATTGTCCAGGCCGATCTCATGATCGTCCAGGTTGATCTCATGATCATCCCGGACAATTAGTTTAATTCCATAAAAATCATCCAGACTATTGCCCTGAAGGCAACTGGTCGATGAAGACCGTCTAGGATCAACTAAGGTTTTTTGAACTGATCGTTCCGGCTGATCCTGCAATCATCCAAGATGATTGGATCGAGTAATCAAAACCTTAATTATTTTCCTTAACAAGAAAATTAATTTAGGCATAAATATGTTGCATCATCCAGGATAATATCCTAGATGATGTCAAAAAATAAATAATACCTAAACAAATCTGACGGGTGATTCTTATTTATTTGAGCCTATCATCCCGAGAAATACAAATATCATCCAAGACAACGAGCTTAATGATGGCTGCCTTAACTAGGATATCCTAATTAGGGTTTCTATTTTTAACAGATCATCCAGGATGATATTTTGATCATCCCGGATGATGTGATCAAAATAGATAAATCTAACCAACAGATAAAAATTTTCTCCTATGTGTGTGTGCAAGGTTACTTAGAATCAGAAACCACATCATTTGTAATAGACTCAAGAAAGAGAAAAAATTACAAAACTGACTCAGACCTAATCTACCCAATCTTGAGCTGGCTTGAGTTGCACTCGATCTTGTGGACCTGAAATGTTAGTGGCAAGGCAGTCATAGAAAAAACCTGAATGTTTGCTATCATCAAAATTCTAATCCATAAAATTAGATTTGTAACAATCTCCCCCTTTTAGATGATGGAAAACCAAAAAAAATAATCTAAGCAGTTCAAGGTAGTTTAATAGAAACAGATCAACTATACAATAACAGAATCAAACTATAGAACAAACAGTATAATAATTACTCCCCCTTTTGATATCATAAAAAGGAAGATGGAAACTAAAAAAAGAAATAAAGGAGAGACTACAAAACAAAATCAAACTAAAAAAAATAACATAAAAAAAACTAAAAGAATGATGTCCCCTGCTCATCTGAAGGAGGTGGTGGTGGAGGTGGACGTGGCTGAAAGCAACTCGAAAGAGTGGTGAACTGCTCTTCAAACCATGCTATATCCTATTCATGCTGATGATGTAGGAGAATAATGTCCTCAATATGTTGCTTCTCCTGTACAGCAACGTACGCCTTGAAGCAAAGCTTCCACTGGTCGAATCGCTCCACCAGTTAATCTAGTTGAGAGTGCTGGAGGAGCAGAGTAGCAACAAGAAAAGGTGCAGAAGCAGGTGCAAGATCTACCTGTTCATTAGCTCCCTCGACTTCCTCGTGCCTTGTGTGGAGATGAGTATTGTGAAGAAAGTGGAAGGAGTTGTTTGAGTAGAATGCATGCTAAAAATTTGGTAGGGTAGGATATTGAAGGCTGTATTTTGATTCTAAGACATATGCAATTATATGTCATAGAGCAAGATTTGGCTTCCTACTATGTCATGGATCTCGAATAGTGGTCAGATGCTCAATGTAACGAAAGATCAGATCTATGACATTGAATTCTTGGTGAGCCAAAATATAAAAAGTGGTGATCGAAAGAAGAGGAGTGATATGAACGCGATCACCAGCTTTAGGAAGAATTGTGGAGCGAAGGACATGCTGGATTGTCCTAGCATCTTTGAGTAAGGTGGTAGACTCTCCAACATGAAAGTGAGCATTAGTATTTCTAAGAAAATGGTTCATTGGGGCCCAATCGTAATCAGTATAAGAACAGAGGATATGTAGTTTATCTCCTATGGTGGAAAGTTGCAAAAGTTCTGCACAGTCCTGATATGTTATCTTGACGGAGCGTCAATTAAGATAGGACCCAAGAGAAGTGAAAGAAGAATTAATGCGGAGGCTAACAAAAAATTCAAAAAGAAGCTCGGAGTTGAAGGGGATAGAGAGAGAGTAAGGAGAAAACACATAGAAGTGTGAGCAAACAGATCAAGTACTAGATATAACAGAATGTTCAAGTTGACATATCATGCGATAGTGATTCCGACCGTCTTATTCCTTTGGTAGGCGGCCTGATCATCCACCTCAATGAATCGAGGGTCCAGAGTCACCCTTGAGGAACTCCTAGAAAGATGGCGAGATCGCTTTCCTAATGCCATTGATCAAGAACAACAACAAAATAGGAAGTGTAAGACTGATGGAAGAAGAGGGTGTAAGAAAAACTGCTTGAGGGGCCTGATTTATAAAGAATCGACCGATTCATCCTAGACGAACGCAGAATCATCCAGGATGATCTGGTGTAATAATTGCATCCGGGATAATTGGTCAAAAAGGTGGTAATATTATCCAAGACGATCAGATATCGTCCGGAATGATAAGACACAAGCGATTGTCCCTAGGAGTCATTTCAGATGACCGTTGAAAAAGCATATCATCCTAGACGATTAGGTGGATCATCTAGGATGATGCATAATAATGGATCATACCAGCCAAACTAAATTTGAGTATCTAATTATGCCACGTGGATCATCCAGGATGAACAGTGGTATCGTCCGGAACGATTCCCAATAATTGAGCAGAGATTATGAAGATCATCTAGGATGAGGAGGATCATTCAGAACGATCACAAATAATGCAAATGGAAGATGGGTAGATAGTCCACGATGATACTTGGATCGTCCAGGATGATCAGAAGCAGAAAAGTTAGAATAACCAACAGATGGAATTGTAAGAATGTTTGAAACTCATCATCTAGGATGATATGAATATCGTTCAGAGTGATGTGACAAAAAGTAGAAAAGTAAAGGATGGATGGAGATGATAAGAGAAGGCCTAAAAATAGAAAATTCAACTAAAAACGAATACAAAAAAGACACAAAAATGAACAGAAAAACAAAGTTTTTTTTTTCAAAGCTTTAATATGATAAATTTTCATGTGATTGAATTAAAAAATTTGTAAGAATTAATGAGTTTATATCGTCAAAATCTAAAAAATGGTAGAAAAACCCATCCTGTTAGCCCTACCTCAAACTTCTCTAGGGCAAACCGTCGTTTGAAAGCAATGATCTAAATTAAAAAAAAAAAATATAATTGCGTAAGAAAAATAGATCTTTTTAATACTTGGTTCCATAAAAATATTTTATGGAATAATATATCAAAGTAATTAATCACGATCATGAATTTGGAAATCAAGCCTTTGAAAAATATCAAGTGACACATGAATTCTTCTAAGGTTTAAAAATTTTGAAAGGGAAGAAGCTTGCTTTTAGTGAGTTCATTTTATGCCTCTTGCCAATTTGATTGGCACTCTTTATGCATCTTTTGATTTTTTTATACACTTTGTGTATATTGTTTATTTCAATTTGGCATCATTGCACATCTTTTAATTTTTAGCATCATTGGCCACTTTTTTTTCATTTAATTTTGCAAGCTAGGTCCCCCTTTTTTAAAATTCTTAAATACTCTCAATTGGAATAATATCTTCCATATATTAAAGAAGAAAAACTCACTCTCTAATATAAGGAAGAATGAATCTCAAAACAGAATCAAAAGCCATATGATAAATATAATGACAAGATTTAAAAAATCTGAAGGTAATATAAAGACTTTGAATATTATATATATAAGATAGATTACTATAGCAAGATTGAAAAGACCTTAATTGTAAAGTCCAATTATTGATTTGAGATAGACTTTTGTTTAGAAAAGAAAATTACACCACTAAAAGAAGTTAGAGAAAAGGAAACAATCACCGGTGTTTTCCCATTTAACTGATTTAGAGATGTCAATCTTTGACTTATAAATTTCCAAAAACAAAAATAAGGTATAAGATATAAATTCAGCAATGATTAAAAAAAAATATAACATACAAAAGAAAAATAAAGCAACAAATAAAAACAAAAAAAAAAAGAAATAAACAATGAGAAACTACATAAATAAAATAACATAAGTAAAAAAAAATAGATAACATGTTAGAAATCAGTAAGAATCAAGTTCATGTATTTATGTCATTAACACCAAATCTGGTCCTTAAAGTGCTGAAAGTATCGAAGGCTAGTGGTTTAGTAAACAAGTCAGCCAGTTGATTCTCAGTTGCCACATGGAGTAACTCATTATCTCCCTTGGTCACATGGTATCTAATAAAGTGATGCCTTATGTTAATATGCTTAGTCCTTGAATGTTGGATAGGATTCTTAGACATACAGATGACACTAGTGTTGTCACAAATGATTGAAATTATGCCTACATGTAATCTTAAATCCAGAACTTGCTGCTTCAACCAAAAGACTTGGGCCACACAACTTCCTAAGGCAATGTACTTAGCTTCAATAATGGAAAGTGCAACAGAGTTTTGCTTCCTACTAGACCAGAGGCTAAAGACAGTCATATGAATTGGCAAGTCCCAAAAGTGCTCTTTCTATCATTCTTACATCCTATAAAATCAAGAATCATAATATCTAATAATCTAAAAAAAAGTGCAGTGCCTAGGATACCATATTCCTAAGTTTTGAGTTCTTAAGAGGTATCAAAAAATTCTTTTAACTACAGTCAGGGGGGATTCTTTAGGATCAACTTGAAATCTAGCACAGAGATAAACACTAAACAATATATGAGATTGGCTAGCAGTCAGGTAAAGTAAAGATCTAATCATCCCTCTGTACTTATTTTGATCAACAAACTTTTCATTTGGGTCCTTATCCAACTAAACACTAGAGGTCATGGGAGTATTAATTAGCTTGGTTTATCCATTTCATACTTTTTCAAGATGCCCTTTATATATTTTATTTGATTTAGAAAGGTTCTATCATAGTGTTATCTTATGCTAAACTCCAATAAGTAGGATAAGTCTCCCATGATACTCATCTCAAACTCCCTATTCTTTATTTTAGAAAAATCATCACATAGCATTTTATCAGAAGATCCAAAAAGTATGTCATTGACATAGATCTAAATAATGAGTAAATTATCTCATACTTTCCTCAAAAAAAGGGTGGTGTCTACACTCCCCTTAACGAACTCTCTCTAGTAAGAATGTGCTAAGCCTCTCATATTAAGCTCTAGGTGCCTGCTTTAATCCGTATAAGGCCTTTTTTAAATTGAAAACATGATTTAGAAATTAGGTACTCTTAAAACCTGGGGGTTGCTCTACAAACACATCCTCTTTTATTACCCCATTTAAAAAGGCACTCTTAACATCCATTTGGAAAAGCTTAAATTCCTAATAACAGATAAAGGCTAGTAGCAATCTAATAGCTTCCAATCTAGCTACAGGGGCAAATGTCTTCTTAAAATCAATCCCTTCTATTTGGTTGTACCCCTTAGCCACTAATCTTGCCTTATTCCTAACCTCCACACCAGAATAATTTATTTTATTCTTATAGTCCCATTTGGTTCCAACTACACTTTATCGCTTTGGTCTTTCTACAAGCTCCCAAACATCATTCCTAACAAATTAGTTTAACTCCTCTTGCATGGCTAAGATCCAAAACTCATCAGAAAGGGATTAGTTGATGTTGGTGGGTTCAGTCATTGAGATAAAGGCAGAGTGGTTCACTTTCTTCCTAAGTCCATGCCTTGTCCTAACACCTTCAGAATGGTCTCCTAAGATTAGTTCTTTAGGATGACTCGAAGAATATCTACAATCTCTAGGGAAGGTGTTTGTAGGTTTAACCCTTTCCTCCATATCTATATTTTCTACTCCTTGGGTAATCTAACCTACACCTTCAGTGTTTTGGGGCTCTACCCTCTTCTCCAAATTTTCAACTCCGGTGGTATTCTTTCAGACTTCATCTTCCTCCTCAACTCTAGACTTTTAGGATCAGATTCATCAAACACTATATGAGTTGCCTCCTCCACCACCAATGTTCTCTTATTAAACACCCTAAAGGAGTTCTCTACACTTGAATATCCTAAGAATACTCCTTCATCATATTTTGGGTCAAATTTTCCTAAGTGTGACTTCCCATTATTATGAATGAAAACATTACAACTAAAGACATGGAGGTGGGAAAGATTGGGTGTCCTACCTTTAAGGATCTCATAGGGTGTCTTATCAAGTTTGGCTCTAACATTTACCCTATTTAATACATAACAAGATGTGCTTAGCTCTTTAGCCCAAAAGTATTTTGGAAGCGAATACTCAACAAGCATGGCTTTAGAGATTTCAACTAAGGTCTGATTCTTTCTTTCAGCTACCCCACTCTGCTGAGGGGTCCTAGGAGCTGAGAAGTTGTGACTAATCCCCTTATCCTCATAGAAGTCTCTAAATCTCTCATTTTCAAACTCTCCCCCATGGTCACTATGAATGGTTAAAATCTCACAACCTAACTTTTTATAAATCCAAGTGAACCTCGAGCAGTCATCGATAATCATAAAACCATAGAATTTTCCTCCTATGCTGGCAATGCTAATGGGTCCAAACAAATCCATGTGAAGGACTTCTAAAGGTCTAGAGGTACTAATGTCCTTCATGGAGTGAAAAGAGGAATGATCTTGCTTTTCTAGTTCGCAGACATCATAAAGGTGGTCTTTTGAGAATTTAAGTTTGGGGACACCTCTAACTAGGTCTTTATGGGTCACTCACCTAAGTGTTTTCATACTGGCATGACATAATCTCCTGTGCCACAACCACGAATCATTAGCAGTAATTTTTAAGCAAAATGAAGTAGCACTTTCAATATTATTTAAGTCAGGCATGTAAACATTATTGATCCGCATTCCCTACAAAACCGTGTTGTTATTTAAGCTTATAATGTAAGTATTTGCCAAGAATTTTAAGATGAAGAACTTATCACAAAGCTGACTAATGCTGAGTAAGTTGTATTTCAGTCCATCTACAAGCAAAACATTTTGAATCAAAAGGTTCTTGGAGTTTCTAATTATACATGTGCCCACTACCTTCCTGGTGATATTATCTCCAAGAGTAACCTTGCCTCCTATCCTGGTCTCCAGAAAAATGAATTAATTGGCATCTCCAGTCATGTGTCGTGAGCATCTGCTGTCTAGGTACCACATGCTCTCACGAGGCCTTTTGTGAGAGAAAGCCCACAAAATCATCAAACGTCAAATTTAGGAACCCAAATATGTTTGGGTCCCTTCTTATGGAAAGTAAAATGCAATGCTTGTGTTTTATGCTGTAAATCATGTAATTTGGGTCTCCACACCAAATGTGTACTACGATAAATGGTGTAATTGTGTGTAATGTGTCCTAACTTGCCATATAAAATACATCTAACACCATGAAAAGGATCTACTAATCTACTCAAGTGGTGATGCTTCTTTTTAAAGTTATGTGTTGCATGCAATGATGATTTATTATTTTCAAAAGCTTTAACATTTACTAATTTCTTAAACTCCTTTTCTAACTCAGCATGGGATGACTTCAAGGAATCACGTGCATCAGATAATTCAGTATGCTTTTTGTTTAATACATCAAACTTATCAAGTAATGGCATGTGATTGCCATCAATTATAGAATGATCTTTTAAAAAAATTCATGCTCTTTTTATAAATTTAGAAACTCACATTTTAAGCTAGCATGTGATTTCTTATGTTTCATATATGATGCATGAATTTGTTTAGAAACTTCAAGTTGAAGCTCATAGGTTAGTTCACATACCTCTTCTTGGTTACTTTGGCCAAGATTTTTGTCTTCCATCAAGCACAAGTTTGTAGTCTCCTCTTCAGCTCCAGTCTCAGAGAAGTCAGATGCAAAATCTGCCCAGAATATCTTTTGGAACTTCTTCTTTCCCTTTTTAAACTTGGTTTTCTCCTCACCCTTCTCTTTGCTAGGATGAGTTTTAAGTGTAGGGTAATCAGCTTTAACATGTCCTAGCTTCCTGCATTCAAAATACATAGTATCATTATAACTCTTAAAATTTTTGCTACCCTTACCTTTATTCCAATTATGATGGTTCTTACGCTTCTTCCATAGAAATTTTTTGAATTGCCCCCTTATAAAGGTAACATCATCGCTTTCAGACTCAGAAGAGTCAGTGTTCGTGTTGTTGGCCTTCAGTACCACAGTTTTCTCCTTCTTTTCTCACCTGCATCAAGATTTCTTTGATTCACCCCTTGCTCGTATGCAATGAGTGATCCAAGTAAGTTATCACTTAAATAAGTATTCAAATCTTTAGATTCAGTGATTGCAGTAATCTTAGCATCAAAAGAGGAAGGCAAGTATCTTAAAATTTTATTCACTTTTTCATAGTTAGTGAGTTCTCGTCCTAAGGCATACAAAGAGATAATAATTTGAGTAAACCTTGTATACATTTCAAATATTGATTCAGAATATTTCATATGAAAAAGTTCGTAATCATACAATAAAATATTCATTCGAGATTACTTAACTTCATTTATTCCTTCATAAGTAATACATAATCTATCACAAATCTCTTTACCAGTAGCACAAGTTGAAACACACATGTAGTCTTCAGATTTTAAAGCACATAAAAAATAGTTCAAATATTTTGCATTAAGTTATGATAAATCCCTATCATCAAAAGTCCATTCATTAAAAGAAAGTTTAGTTTTAATGTCATTAATTTCACGTGAAGGAGGTGAATATCCTTTTTTAACAAGCATCCATATGCGATAGTCAATTGATTGTAAAAACATAGACATGCGAGTTTTTTAAAAATCAAAAGAAATATTATCAAACAAAGGTGGTCAGGTAATGGAATACCCTTCCGCAGTATTACAATTTTTGGAGTTAGCCATGGATCAAAATTCAAAAGTTTTCAAAAACTCTTTTATGAATCCCGCTCTGATATCACTTGAAAGTTTGTTAGGGATGTTAAGCCCTTATAAACTAGCCCAAGCTAACTAAGAGGGGGAATTGGTATTTTAAAAAAATATTTCAAAAAAAAATAACCAAACTAAAATTCACCACAAAGAAATCATATGGAAATTAAATGTGAAAAAAGCAGTATAAAAGAACACAATAATTTATAGTGGTTTGGTCAACTCGACCTATGTCCACTCCTTGGAGGCACCCTCCTAGTATTGCACTAAACTCACTGACTCTTCTTTTGCTCCCACAGCAAGGTGGAGAAGCCTGTACAAAACCTCCTTTTCACCGACACCGATGAGGCAGAGAACCTAACTCCTTTTGCTTCCACTTGAAGCAGGCATAGAACCTTGATCGATTGCTGAAGTGAACCTCTCTCGAACCTTCCAAGAATAAGGGACAACAATCGGAGAAGATAACTTGGATCCTTGCTTGGAGCAACCTTTGTGAAACCCCTCACAAACTCCCCCTCATAATATCTTCTCTCTCCCTCCCTCTATCTCCCTCTCCTCTAGGCTCTTTCAGGTCAAGATAGTAACTCAAGATAAGCTCTTGGGTAGAACAAGAGCTCTTAAATAGAAGAGTTTTGGAATATCTCTTATTTTATACAAATAGACTTTATCATCCAGGATGATATGGATATCATTGTAGACAATCAACGTAAATTTCACTCAATCGGCCCGAACAGTTTGAGACAATCAGAAGATTTTTGTTCATATCATCCAAGCCGATATAATATCGTCCTGTATTATCAATACAAATCCTTGAATATCATCCAGACAATCGCACTGAATGGATGTCTGGATGATGAAAAAATAGCTAAATCTTCCAAGCCGATCTCACGATTGTCCTGGATGATTAGTTCAAATCCATAAAAATTGTCCAGGCCATTGCCCTAAAGGCAACTGGCTGATGAAGACCGTCTAGGAACAACTAAGGTTTTTTGAACTTATCGTCCTGGCAGATCTTACGATCATCCAGGATGATTGGATCGAGTAATCAAAATTTAATTACTTTCCTTAATAAGCAGATTAATTTAGGCATAATTGTGTTGCATCATCCAGGACGATATCTTGGATGATGTCTACAAATAAGTAATACCTAAATATATATGGCAGCAATTTTTTTCTGATTTGAGCCTATCATCCCGGCCGATACAAATATTGTCCAGGACGATGAGCTTAATGATGGTTGCCTTAACCAGGATGCCTTAATTGGGGTTTTTTATTTTAACAGATCATCTAAGATAATGTTTTTATCATCCCGTATGATGTGATCAAAATAGAGAACTCTAACCAACAGACAAAAATTTTCCCCTATGTGTATGTGCAAGGTTACTTAGCATTAGGAATCATATCATTTAAAATAGATTCAAGAAAAGAAAAAAAAAATACAAACTAACTCAGAGCTAATCTACCCAATCTTGAGCTGGCTTGAGTTGCCCTTGATCTTGTGGACTTGAAATGTTAGTGGGCAAGGAAGTCGTACAAAAAATATGAATGTTTACTATTATCAAAATTCTAATCCATAAAATCAGATTTGCAATAATCCTTAAAATGTGATATGCTGATACGCCATAGGGATGTTTGTGCTTATGTTTGTGCACACCATTCACATTGGTGTTAGCACATATAACCTTTAATTCATCATCTCCTCACGAGGATTATGTTCTCCCCAGTTTCTCTTAGCACCCCCAAGTGTGGTATGGGTTATCAAAATCAATACGTATTATTTTCTTAGATTTTGTCTTATTTCTCTAAAGCGACCTTATGATTCATGTATACTTAAGTTTTATGGTTTTCTTAGCTCGGTATAAACTTATGAGATTCATACACCTTAAAATCTAACATAAGTTTTAGACCCCCGATTTCACTTTTCACCCCTAAGTGTGGTCTGGAATATCAAAACCATTAATTCAAACCCCTTGTGAAAGTTGATATTGGGTCCATGCCAACCTATGTTAACTAGTTGTGCTGATGTTGAATTAAACTATCCCTATGTAAGTTTCTTTCTTCTATCAGTTATGATATGATAGTTGTGCTCCTCAGTTCATTCATATGAGTTGAATATAGTCTAGGATATCAAAACCATTGACTTAGATCATCTAGAGATGTGATATTAGATCCATGCCAATCCATATTGGTTGGGAATGGTAATGTTGATCTCCTATCCTTATATGAATTTCATTTATATATTAATTTTGCTAAGATTGTGCTCCCCAGTTCATTCATATTAGTTGAATATAGTCTGGGTTATCAAAGCCAATATTTCACTTCTTTGTAAGATCATGTACACACAGTCTCTCTCCTAAGTTTTATTCATATGGCAAATATGGCCTGGGTTATCAAATCCATTAATAACTCCCTCTCTTTATGTTCCAATCATTAAAGGGAATTTCATATTATGAGTAACTCGTAGATATGGTAAACATTCCCTCTACCATGTGTTGTCTTTGATAGTATGAGGTATGCCCGATCTATGATTATGAACATATAAAAGAAAATACAAAAATACATATGATGATAAAAAGAGGGAAGCTCTTAGTATAGCAAAACTGATTGCCCTTATCACAGGTGGAACCCGACTTTGCTCTCTAAGAGCTCAAGTTCCCCAAGCTTCTCTTTTTCTCCCCTTCGAAGCATCTCGGTGATTGCTTCAAGGATGAGCCTACACTTATGTTATTATAATTCATTTTGATTCTCATTATCCTTATTTGTGATGTGTTACATTTGGTCCTGGGTGTTAATATCACTTTATTATTGGCTTGGATCTTTTTTAGGAAAGATCAACCCCCTTTTTACTTTCTTTTAGCAACCTACTTGCTAATTCATACCCTACTCCTAGCTACTAGAGTAGTTTTATGTTGCATTAGTGTTACTTTCACTTCCCACAGGGTCCCTCCAGTTTGTGTGGGTGTTACCACTATAGACTTTTAATGCTTATTGATCCTATTCACAGTTACTATCATAAGTAGCGAGTGTGTCCCCTTGTTACCTCAAGTCATTTCCCTAGTTGGGTGTAGTGTATCATCTTTCAGATGTTAGCATCACTTGCTTGAGAGCTTGGATTTTCTAGCAAAAGATTTGCTCCTTAAGTTCTTTATCGACCTACTTTCTTATTTATACCCTACTCTTAGCTGCTAGTGTAATCATATGGATGCGTTAAGGTCATTTTCACTTCCCACAGGGTCCTGTCAGTTTGTGTGGGTGTTACCACTATGGACTTTTAAAGCTTATTGATCATATTCATAGTTATTATCCTAGATGGCGGGTGTCTCCCCTTGCTACCTCGAGTCATTTCCCTGGTTGTAGTGTAGTACATCATTTTTCAGATGTTATTATCACTTCCTTGAGAGCTTGGATTTTCTAGTAGAAGATTAGTTCATTGCCTTCTTTACTGACCTACTTTCCCATTCATACCCTACTCTTAGCTGCTAGAGTAGTCGTATGGATGTGTTAAGGTCATTTTTACTTCCCATAAGGTCCCACCAATTTGTGTGGGTGTTACCATAATGACCCTTCGATATTTATTGATCTCATTTGTAGTTATTATCCTCGGTAGTGAGTGTGTCACCTTGCTACCTCGAGTTGTTCTCATGGTTGTGATTTAGTACATCAAGCATCAAATGTAACTATCACCTATTTTTGAGCTTTAATTTTCTTGCATAAGATCAGCTCTCTAATTTATTTTGCTACATATGATTTCATTGTGACCTGACTCTTGACTACTATAGAGGTCTCTTGGATGTGTTGATGTCATTTCCACTTCTTACAAAGTCCCCATCAGTTAGTATTGGTCCACCACTATAGCTCATTGATGATTTCTTCTCCTTGAGATATGTTTTTTGTTCTTTAAAATGAGTGTGCCTTCTCGTTACTTTAGTTTTTACTCACTTAGAATGAGATTATCCCTCTTATACTCCGCTGAGGGCGTATCTCTTCCTGTTATCCCTCGAGGAATCAGTTTGATGTTTCCCCTTTATCATATGAGGTTAGGATTGCCTGAGAAATTCCATCGGTAATTGGATACTTGTGGCCACGATAATTTGTCCTCTACTATATGGACATGGTAACCATAGTGCTAGCTCGGGATTCCTTAGATGATTTTTTTCCCTTATAATATTCCCATTTTTACCCTTTTTCTCCTCTCTGACATTTCTGCACAGATCTGTGTCAGGTTATTATTGAGGTGACTTTTCCCTTATTCCATGCTATTTTGATATGGTCAGGTAGGTAGTTAGTATACTTACTTACTTGGTGGGATGCCCGATAGAATCCTTATGAGGCATACCCCACCACCCTTAATTCTTTACTCATTATTTCGATATGGTCAGGTGAGTATTGAGTTGTTCACTTTTGTTGTTTTGATATGGTTAGGAGAATATTGAATCTTACCTAGTGGGGTGCCCGATAGAGTACATGGGAGGCATACCCCACCACCCTTGACTCTTTACTCATTATTTTAATATTGTCAGGTGAGTATTGAGCCATTCACATATACTATTTTGATATGGTCAGACAGACGTTAAACCTTACCTGAGGTAGTGGTGCCCGATAGAGTCACTGGGAGGCATACCCTACTACCCCTTGACTCCTTACAATTTTAATATGGTCAGGTAAGTTTTGAGCCATTCACATTTGCTATTTTGATATGATCAGGTAGATGTTGAACCTTACTTGGTTGAGAGACCAATAGAGTCCCTGTGAGGCATACCTCACCACCCCTTTCACTTTTTATTTCACTGTTTTCATATGGTCAGGTAAATATTGAGTTGTCTACATTAATTGTTTTCGTATGATTAGGTGAATGCAAACTCTTTTTCTGATTATCTTGTTATTTTGATATGATCAGGTGGACATCAGCTTTTGTGGCTTATTTACTTACTGTTTTGATTTGGCCAGGTAAGTATTGAGTCACCCCCATCCACTATCCTGATTGGGTTAGGAGGATGTGGGATTTTTTTACCTTCTATTTTACTATTTTGATATGGTAAGGAAAATAATTAGTTGACCTTTTTACTAGTGCTACTCATTCACTGTTTAGATATAGTTAGGTGAATGCGGGACCCTTCCACCTTCTATCCAGCTATTTTGATACAGTCAGGCAGGTAGTTGGTTTGCTTTAGATCTTTCTTGTTGTTTCACTATTTTTATATGATCAGGTGAACATCGAGTTTTTCCACATTCACTATTTCAAAATGGTCAAGTGGATGTGAGGCCCCCTTTCCATTTGTTCTCTCGTCGACTATGCCCTTGCTATGGGATAGGGCAAGGAGAGTATCCCCCCCTACTTTTTCACCTTTAATGATCTTTCATTTGTGTTCTCTATCCTACTTTGCTTGTCACAATCGGTCAATGCTAACACGAGTGGTTCACTAGTTTGTTTGCCGCCCCTCTTAAGGGTCCATTTGTTGACCTTATTTTCCCCCCTATTTGGGTCAATAGGGTTGACTTGGTCAAATTGACCAAGCTAGGCCCCAAGACTCATTCCCTACAATTCAGTGGGTTAAACAAAAATTGTTAAATCCAGACCTAGGCCTTGGGTCAACCTAGTTGACTAGGTCAACCCAGGTTGACCCAATTGACCTCAAATTCCCTACTTTTGATTTCAAATCAAATTCAAATCTTCTAGGCTCAATTCCCCCATCTCCATTGGGTTCCATGGGTCAGAACAAGTCTATTGAGCTCAGACCCATGCCTTGGGTCAACCAAGGTTGACCCAATTAGCCTAATTGAGCCAAATTTAAGTTCTAACCCATTCCAACCTATCTATGGCTCAATCCACCAACCCCTTAGGTTTAATTGACTAGGTTGACCAGGTCAACCATTGACGTGGTCAACCCAAGCTTTAATTAGGTTAATTTGGCCTATTGAAATCCAATTAAACCCTATTTAAGGCATTTAAACATTTCTTAATTCTTAGTTCACTCAAACCACAACCAATTGAGTTTGATTTCCCTCTTAAATTGCCAAAGAAGTGATCCTAGCCGCTGATCATGTGTTTGGAATTATAAATAGGCTTTTTAGGGTTTAATAAAGGGACTTTTTCTTTTGCTCTTTATGTAAGCCTCCTCAACCTATGATTTTTGGTGTGAGAGCTCCCACAAATTCCTTCCACATCTCCCAAGTAAAGCCCCACCGGTCAAGGCTGCAGCCGGTGAGATCTCTGACGAACCGAGACCCAAAGTGTTCCAAGGCTATTTTCCATCGATCCAAGGTGTATCAAGGCTCGACTTCAACTAAAAAATTGTACCATTATAGTCTACAAGATCAAATATCCCTTTTACGGTTAATTTTATCCATTAAATCAATATAAGACCCTAACCCTAGGTTAAAACACAAAGCGTAAAATAGCATTTGATTTACCACATTTTGAGAAGTTCTAATACATCCCCATGAATACGCTTTATTCATAGAGCTTAAGTTTAAACTTTTATTGGATTTTATCGATCCAATCAAGTGAATAAGCCCAAAAACCCTATCTAGGGTTCGGTTTACATAACTCATGTGTTATGTATGATCTGAGTTATTGATCTTACATAAAAGGCTCAGATCTTGTCATTTTGATGCATTCATTTGACTACATATTTGACCTTGCAATCATCACTCTCATCCGATGCAATCCCGTATGTTGATTCAAACTATAGAAGATCTGATGGTTAGGGGCGAGTTCTAACCCAGATAAGTGTCACATGGTTTTCCATGCAATCATTGCCAATGATTGCGTGATGGCATAATTATTGGCAATGATTGCTCGCAACTGCAGAACCAACCCGATCCCACCGCATGTCTGATCGCTGCCACCACCATTTTATTTATATTAAATATAATTTTTAAATGATTTTTAAATCATAATTTTTCAAAAAATTATAAGTAGTATATAATTAATATTTATAATTTGGACATCCGAAAGGACACCGCGGTATGGGGGACAGAGTGCAGGGGGTATACAACCGCACCATCTCGAGTGATTAGATGATTGCAGGCCTCCACACTCTTTGCAAGCGAGCCAATGGGAGGGCAAATTAGATCACATATACGATAAACCATTGAGGATAGTGGCTCTCATCAGCACACCTCGATGGGTGATAATATGCATGATCTAATAGTTTCATAGGGTTTCCCCCACCTGATACATTAGCTTGAGTGGAGTTTATTTATTGTGGAATTCTATTTCCCACGAGCATAAGTCCCCATGGTTAATTACATCTTAGGCTGGAGCCCGAGAATACTCTCGATTAAGGATCCGACATTATTCTTTCTAAGAAAGGGGGATTGACACAAAGGGGAGACTAAGAAATCTTACTTAAAGGGAAAGAAAGGATTCAAGTGGGCTTAGTCAACATGTACAGCTCATCTCAGCATCCGAAGGGACTAAGTTAATGAGGAGAAAGTGGAGAAAAGGAAACAAATCACTCAAAGCATAAAGAGGGAAATGATGGAAGTGGCGTAATCTAGGTGACACAGATAGGATTTATAATTCCTGAAGAAAAGGAACTTACCCACCGATTAGGCATACTATGAGACATCTAATGTAGTAGCCTTAAACACTAAATCTAAGGTGGGTTTTATTATTCTACCCAACACTAACACCCGTGTCCTAACTATGCAATCTGGGCTTATATCCTACCTGGAAAGGAAAGCCAACTAACCACCTAGGAGCATAAAATTCAGGCTACCTGATCTTTATGAAAGATGGGTAGGTAGGATGAGTGTTTTGGAAGTAAGGGCGACATCTATAGAGCTTTTTAGTTGGTCTTAAACTTATGTAGGATGAATGCTCCTAGAGCTAATACAATTAAAGTTTAATTTAGTAAGTTTCTAATGTAATACATGTTAATTAAAGGCTTCAAATAAAAAAAAATATATGAACTTTAAAAAAAGGCTCATAAAATATATATATTTTTTTTAAAGACAGGGCTTCCCAAGGTTTGATACCTCATCCTTATAGGTCAGATTATTCGGACTCTACCCGTAGGTGGAGAAATGTCTTATAATAAGGAGGGAGAGAAATAAAATAATATGCATGCAACCCTGAACGGTTCTGGCTATTCCTTTAGTTATTAGATTTTTATGTTATTTAAATCCTAAAATACTAATTTTTAATTATGAATAGAAAAATATTTTAGTCCTTAAAGAGACTAGCAAAATCAAGCTAAGCACATACAATAAAGAAATCTAAGAAAAATGGGCAAGCTCTACTACACAATCAATGTAAACATATCAATATAAATCAACTTAGAGTAAAGTAAGAAAGTCCATAGCAAGTGTCGTATAAGTATAACCCGGGGTCTATAGAAAAGTAATGGTGACCAGGCCCTACCGACAATAACTTGGATTCTAATCCTACTAAACGACGCAAGTCTTAAAAGTAAGGCATTTTATCTTCAAGTCTTCATCTTCAAGTGGATCATCCTTCTCTGGATCATCTCCCTTTGGATCATCCTCCTTTAGTTCGTCCTCCATAAGAGTACCCAAATGACTAAGAAATTTCCTATGAAGGGCCTTTCTTTTTCTCTTTAGGTACTTGGTGTCTGAAATGCCTTACTTTTAAAGACTTTCATAACTCAATACTTTTATAAATTATGTTACATTTGAAAAAGAAAATCTATACTCTCCTGTATGGTCATCCTAATAAAAAAAGAATCCAAAGTAGTTTATATATCACATCCAAAGCAATTAATATTTGTGCAGAAAAGTAAATATACTTGACCACTCTCTTTTAATTTTAAAGGGGGCTAAGCAGTCTATAGAGCATCTAAAAAAATAGCGTTAATTTTAAAGCTTTAATTATTTTGCCCCCTTTATTTTAATGCTACATGAGCATTACCACATACATAAGACATCATTAATATCAAAAGCACCCCTAGCTTATGGGTGATCTATCACATACATCATATCATAAACAAAATAAAGAAGGCACAGCTATGAAATAAATAATCATCATAATAAGCCGGAGAAATCAAATTAATCAGCACTCATGCCACACATTTAAAAAAAATAAAAAAAAAGTAAAATATCGACCCTAATCCTAGAGCTAGAAGTGGTGCCCTAGTAAATCTATGTGTATGTAGTAGGCTTGTGTTGTTTGGATAGTTCATATGTTAGGTAATTAGTTTAAGTTGCTTTGTATTCGAGTTTGTTCAAGGTTTGAAAGGGGAATTTTATTAAAGTTAAAATATTAATGAATTGAAATCTATTTTAGTTAATTTAGTTTATGGATCCATTTTAATTCTTAGGGTAGTAATCTTAAAAGTTTAAATTGCATTAGCAAGTTTTAGAAGGTCTGGGGTCCTGCTATATGTTAGACTAAGGGGGTCCAAAGAATCACTATTTGAAGTAAGCTGGATTTAGGGGTTCTAGAATTTTACTTAAAGGTTAGGCCTTAAAGGGAGTAATTAGACTAAGATTTTGCTAGATTTGGATTTTTTTAGGCCAAGTTACGAATTTTAGAAGTTTTAGGGGCTAGTTAATGAACTATGATTGACCGAAGAGTTGACTTTTTTTTTTAATTTAGATTTGTTTCTAGAAATCTAATATTTTAAATAAAAATTAGATTTTAATCTGAGTTGAATGCCTTTTAGTTTGTCTAATTTTGAATTTTTTAGAATTAGTTATGAATTTCTAAACTTTTTGCAATTAATGAATTATTAAATCATTTAATTAGGGGCATTTTAGGGGTTTTAGCTCCAAACTGATTGGAATCAACCCCCAAAGGTTATAAATAACCTAAATAAGTGTTCTCAAGTGTTTGGGGAAAACTTGAAGTTTTTTTAATAATTTTTAATTATTTAATTTAATCAAAAAGGTAAGTTTTAATTAAAATTAAATTAGGTCCAAATTAAAGTCCAATTAAGGGAATTTTAATTTTTTGAGATTAATAATTAAATTTTGAAGAGTTTGAGGTCTTATGGAAAATTTTTAAGATTAAAATGTATTTATTAAAATTTTTTGAACTTAGTAGGGCTTAATTAAGGATTAAATTAGGGTTTGTTAATTAAGGAAATTAAAGGCTCCTAAAAATTCCTAAAAAATTCTACGAGATTTAGAATGTCATTAAGTTTAAGTTGTTAAAGTTTCATATCAATAAGGGATCTATCCTAGCTCATAAAATGTTTTGAGTTTGTTTGACGGGTCCTTAATTGTTGTCCTTAGGGTGTCGCTACGTTAAGTAGGATTGAAATCAAAGTTAATTACTAACCCTTGGGGTAACATGTAGGGAATGCATAAAAAAAGAAAACACACTAATTAAAAGATATAGGAGGGTCTAAGCTAAGTGCTCGTGCATCCTATGCATATAAAAGATGGAAAAATAAAGATTAAGCGCATTTAATGATGCGATTAGTGAATGATTGGAGCTCAATCACCCACTAATCTTCCCCCCATGAATGCCATTCATATTCACGAGCTATGTTTAGAATTCCACAAAGTAGATCCCCAAAAATAAAGTGATTTAATAGTATATATAATTTTAAAATAGGTTAAAAAAGATATATATTAAATATGTAAGTATATATGTTTAAAAATAATTCAATTCATATGTGTACGAGGGATACACTGGTCACCCAAGTAATGCTTCAAAATAATTTTTTAATTTTAAAATAAATAATATATTAATTATTTAAATACTATTTAAGTAAGAAAAATAATTAAATAATTTAAAAATAGATAAAAAAACATTTAATATCTAAAAAATATTTTTAAATGAATATATATATATATATATTATATTATATATATATATATATATATATATATATATTATAATATATATATATACTATATATATATAATATATACTATATATATATATATATATATATGAAAAAATATAAGATATATAATACTTGATTTTTTATGTAAAAAATGAATTTTATTACAAAATCTATTGAGGTTTAAAGTATTTAAGGGGGTTTTAAAAATTTTATAAAATAATTAATATTTAAAAATAATGATTAAATTATCTTAAATTAATTATTAAAACTCTCTGAAATTTAAAATAATATAATAAGAAATAATTTTTATATGTTTTGGAAATAGTTGAATTTTGAATTAATTAAATTAATTAATTAAGATAATTTTAAGTATTTAAATATCCTTAAGTAAGAACATATCTCTTAAATTATAATTATTTAAAATTAAATTTATAAATGGTTTTTTTTTATTTTGAAATTAATTTAATGAAATATAATTTTTTAATTTGGAAAAAAACCTAAATCTTAAATTTAGCAATTATTATTTAATAATCTAAATATTTTATTAATTAACTACTTAAGAATTACTTAACATAATAATAATATTAAAATGTAATTTCAAAATTAAATATTTAAGAAAAAGCGAAGCTTTTGATTTAAAAGAAAATAAAATAGATTATTTTTAAATAGTAATTATTAATATTAATAAATAATGCTTAAATATAATTATATTGAATCATTACTTAAAATATTTAAATATTAACTTATAATCATTTACTTATTAAATATATGAGTTAATTAATAATTAATATAATTTAATATATGACTAATATTTTAAACTAACATTAATTTTAAATTAAAGGAAATATTTTTCTTAAAATTTGGATTTAAAATAAATAAAATTTTGATTTTAAAATTTTTTTAAATTAATTTTTAAACAAATCTAAATTAAAAAAAATTAAAAAAAACTTATTTAAAACTAATTTTAATTAGAACGGTGGTGATTAGACATGTGGCATGCCGAGATTCGTCCCCATAACTACAGATGTGGTTTTGGGAATCATTGCCAATGATTACGCTGCCACGCAATCATTTGCAATGATTGCTGCTGCATGGAAATCAACACCGGACGTATTTCTGGACCGTTTGATCATTTACCACATCAACAGTGGGATTAAACTATAAAACCCAAAAACGACGATTGTAGGTTGTCGCATGCTTTTCGATGCGTCGCGACGAGACATAACTGAAAATTTTGAAGTTAATGAAATTCAACGAAAATAATTTTATAAAATTTTACGCAAAATTCTGATCATTTTGATATTTAGAACTTATACTAGATTATGTGTATATTGGGAATAATAAATTTTGGAAGATTAGAAATGCCAACTTTACCCCTAAGCTTTTAAAAGGCCCAATTTACTTAAGTGAGGGTAAAAAGAACTATTGGCAAACCCTTTCTCCTATTATTGCTAAACCAAATCCTCCTCCCTCCCCATTCGTATGAATCAGACGAAACTGAGAGGGGAGAGGGAAGACAGAGCATAAGGTGAGGCTTCGGCAAGGCGGCTCCAAGGGTTATGCACGAGCTATATTTAGAAAATTTAGGGAAATCGAAAAGGAGGTAAAGGGAAGAAGAAGGTATGTTTTAGAAATTTGTTTCCTCTTCTAAATCTCAAGATTTTTGGAGATGAAAAATCTAGGGTTTTTCCAAAATTTGGTTTCCTTTGGTAAAATTTTTACGAAAAATTTAAGGATTAGATGAATGATTTAACGATGAAAATGAAGTTTTTGGAGATTTAAAAATTAGGGTTTTTGACCCATAATTTAATTTTGTAAGACACCTTTACAAAAGTGATTCCTAAAGGTCTTAGGAAGGATCTAATGATGAGATTTTGGATTTTTTCTCAAAATATCAATTTTTCCTAATTTCTAAATAAGTTAAATCCAAAAATTTTTAAGATAATTATTAATATATGTTTAAGAATAATTTTGGAGCAATAAATAGAAAAAATTTATGATTTATGATTATTCAAAAATTAGGATTTAATTAAATTCAAAAATTTAGATTAATTTAATTAAATTTTATTTAGTATCGTAAGGAATAGTTAAGGGAAAAACGATGGGTTTAGACTTAGGAATAAGATCAAACTTTAACGAATTGAATTGTAACACGTCTCTTTTGTAATTATTTTAGGTTGTGATAGTTAAGGTGAAAGACCTATGTCGAAGTGACACTTTAAGAAAATACCGTGCTTAAGAGAAGTAGGTACTTGTATTTAAATTAAATTCATGTCTCTAAATTCTCTAAATTTCCTTTTATGTTAAATAAAACATGTTTAGTTTATAAATATTCTATTTCATACAACTATCACATGTTTGAGTTTTTTTTATGTTATTATGCAAGGAAAATGGTATATTTGCTTATTGTCTCGTAATTGAAATTTTTAGATAGACATGAAAACAATTATGCATGAAATGAATTAATCTAATACATATGAAATTCTAAATAACTTAAGCCCTATGAGATCTATTATGATTGCATGTGCATGTTGATCCAGAAGTGCCAAAAATGGTAATGGGGTTCTACGGAGCTAAATGGTAAAGGGTTTTGCAAAAGCCAAATGGTAATGGGGTTCTTCAGAGCCAAATGGCAAAGGAAATGACCAAAAGATTGTGTACTTGAACAGTACAAAACTCTGGTACTTTCGGGACAGGTGTTTATCATATTATAATTATGAAAGTTATGTATTTTTATGTAAGGAATTAAGGAAAAGGAAAAAATTATGGAAAAGAAAGAAAGAATGATATGAAAAAAGGAAATTTCTTAAGAAATGTTTATTGAAATGTTTTATAAATTCATGCATAAATATTTATTATGATCTTTTACTATTTCATGCTTAATGTCATATTTAAGAAAGATAAGAAAAATAAGTCATGAATTTGAGATAAATACATATTACTTGCTGAGCATTGGCTCATACTACATTTAAAAATATTTTTCAGGAGAACTAATTAAGAAGTGATGGCTACACGATGATAGTACACCTACCATCGTAAAGGACCTCAAGAAGAAAGGTTCTTTTTATATTTTTTATTGAGTTTGAGTTCAATAGTTTGTACCAGTGTCTGAATAGTTTATTGGAGTTTATGTAATTATGGATTTATATGTTTACTTGTGTGAGAAGAAATAGTTTGGAATACTTTCATTTTGAAGTTATTAGTGGCTCTTTCTTATTATGACATTGATGGTATTTATATCCTGTTATATGAGTAAATGAGAATAATTATGTTTTATATGTGCTTTCCGTACGACCGACTGTTCCTTCCCTGTTATTTTTGGGCTAACCGGGCTAGGTCGTGACACAAAACCCTGTGCTTGATCTGAACTGCAGAGTGGCCAAATCACATCTATTGATCGTGGGATCAACGGACCTAATTTCTCTCCGGAAAATAATGAATGAAACTCGATCCTTAAACGGATAAAACGTCTCGTTCTCACGATCAGGTGCACCAAATTACATAAAATTTTAAAACTAGCCTCTATATGTGAAGAGTAATTGTAAGGGATAATTTATTGGTCTAAAATGTGCTTTATAAAAAACTAATTGACCCTAAGTGTCCTAGGCTAGGGTTTGACTTTTTACCTAATACACACGGTAGATTCGGTAGATCTTTGGTTCTCTAAGTTTATAAGTAATCCTTATATAATTTCCTAGTTGAACTCGAGCTGAGGAAGCCTTGGAACATTCAAAGCCTCGGTTCACCAGAAAACTTGTCGTCGGCGGGTGTTTGACGGTGGATCTAGGTTGGGAAAGGTGAAGGCAGTTTAGGGGAGCTCACGCACGAGAGTTCTTAGGTTAGAAGGCTATAGGGTGAAAGCAAAAAATAAGAGACCATTTTAAGAATTTTAAAGAGAGTATTTAAAGGATTAGAGCCATGATCAATGGCCTAGATCCAATTTAAGATCAATTAGGAGGGAAATAATGTTGATTCGCATGAGATTTGGGTGTAGGGAGGATATGAAATGCATCAAGGGAACTTAAATGAGTTTAAATTGACCTAAATGGGCCAAATTGACCTAAATGGGTCAAATTGACCTAATGAGACTTGGTTTGTCCAAGTCATAGCTTGACTTGGTCCACTTAGTCAATTAGATCAAAGGAGGTAGGGGGTTGAGCCAAATAAGGGTTGAATTAGGTTTGGGACTTGAATTGACCCATATAGGCTAATTGGGTCATCCTAGGTTGACCAGGTCAACCAAGTTGACCTAGGGAATGGGTCTAGGCCCAATGGGTTGGGTTTAACCCACTGAGTCCAAAGGAGGTTAGATTTAAGATTGAGATGAAGTGGGAGAGAGTTAAAACTAAATAAAGGAGGTTTGGGTCAATATAGGTTGACCTAGTCAACCAGGTTGACCCAAGGCTTAGGTCAGGGCTCAAAAAACTTGGTTTGACCCACTGAATATAAGTGAGGTGGTCGAAGGGTATGGCTTGGTTAATTTGACCAGGTCAACTCTTTGACCCAAAGGTACAGGTAGAGGAAGGTAAACAATGAAAAATTGCCAATCAAAATTTAGGTAATGGATTAATTTTCAAATTTTATTCTAATCGTCCTAGATGATTTATGAAAATCATGCCTAAATTGATCTAGAGATTAAGGGAATAATTATAATTAAATTATTCAATCATATCATACAGGATGATTCATTTCGATCGTACTGAATGATATAGTATATTTTGTAAGATGATACCCTATCATCCAAGATGAAAAAATTATAACTTTCTTCTTATCATCCATAGTTATCGTCCTGGACTTCTTGAGATAATTATGAGATGATATGAAGATTTCCACCCATCATCCCATGTCATACTGGATGATCAATATAGTATCTTAAATTAATCGTCCTAGACGATCGCAAGATCGTACTGGATGATCTATATAAATACTTATACTGATTGTACATAGCAAAGGGGATTGTCCAGCTGAATGGGCTATTTTATACTAATCGTATAGGATAATCTCGATC
This sequence comes from Dendrobium catenatum, assembly GCF_001605985.2. NCBI lineage: Eukaryota > Viridiplantae > Streptophyta > Magnoliopsida > Asparagales > Orchidaceae > Dendrobium > Dendrobium catenatum. The sequence continues at coordinate 64,925 of NW_021449535.1, forward strand.
ATCCAGTAAAATCAGTTGAGCACAATTGAAAATCATGGCTTCTTTAGATGGCTCTATTTAAGCAATTATATTAACCCTTGAGTTATTTTTTTTGCTGTGGAGTTAATCCAAGAGGGAGCTTAGAGAAGAACGAGGGAGAGCTTGAGAGGGAGAGATCCTTATGAGGGGGAGTTTGTGAAAGAATCACAAAGGTTGCTCCAAGCAAGGTGTTTTTCATCGTCTTTGAGTTGCTTTACTGGTTCCTTGGTGGCTTCGGGGAGATCATCTTTAGCATTAGATCTAGGTTGTCAATCTCCTCCATGAGGGATTAAAAGGATTACTGGGTTCTTTACCTTTACTAGGTGGTTTAAAATGGATTCAAGGTTCTCTGCCTCTTCGTATTGATGGAAATATTTTGTAAGGACTTCTTCACCTTATTATGGGAGCAAAAGGAGAGTCACTTCAGTTTTAGTGCAATATTTAAAAATGGAGTCTTCAAGGAGTGGACGTAGATCAAATTTGATCAAATCACTACAAAATTTTGGTGTGCTCTTTCTTATTACTTTTACCATATTTTATTTTTGCACTTTTATATGATTTGTTTTGTGATTGAAAATTTTGATTATATTCTTATCATGAAAATTATTTTTCTTCCGCATTAAAGGTTATTGTTTCGTTTTAAAATATTTTAAAAGATAAAAAGATTTCCTTTTCTTTAAAATTTTCTAAAACTATCAATTCACCCTCTACTTGGTTAGCCTTGGGCTAGTTCTTTAGGGTTTAACACGCCTCACAAACTTTCAAGTGGTATTAGAGTGAGATTCATAAAATAACGTTTTAGAAAACTTTTGAATTTTTATCCATGGCTAACTTTAGAAATCAAAACACAATGGAAGGTTATTCATTTACTAGACTACCTCTTTTTGATAATATACCTTTTGATTTTGGAAAACTTGCATTTCCACTTTTTTACAATAAATTGATTATCGTATGTGGATTCTTTTTATGAAAGGTTATTCTGTCCCTTTTAGATTAGTAAATGGTGTTAAAAGTAAAATTTCTTTTACTGATTGGACTATTGATGATAGAGATCTAGCACAACTGAATGCTTAGTGCTTGAACTATTTTTTATATGCCTTAAAATTTGAAGACTATGCATGCTTCCACTTGTTCAACCGAAAAAGATATGTGTGATAGATTATGTATAATATATGAAGGCATAAACAAAGTTAAAAAATCTCGAAAAAATATTCTCTTTCATGACTATGAACTTTTCTACATGAAACCAAGCAAATCTGTCTCTAAAATGTATACTAGGTTTAAATAAATTACTACATTCATGCATGCCTTAGGAAAAGAACAAACAAACTATTAAAAATTTAATAAGATTTTGAGATGTTTACCTTCTTCCTTTGATGCAAAAATTACTGCCATTACTGAATATAAGAATTTAAATGTTTATTTAATCAATAACATACTTGGATTACTCATTCCTTAAGAGCAAGGAGTGAAGCAAAGCAAGCTTTATGCAAGTGAGAAGAAAAAGGACAAAATTGTAGCCTTAAAGGCTAATGATTTTGACACTAATTCATCTAGTTCTTAAAAAGATGACATAGCTTTTAATAACTAGGCAAAATTACTGCCATTACTGAATATAAGAATTTAAATATTTATTTAATCAATAACATACTTGGATTACTCATTCCTTAAGTGAGAAGAAAAAGGACAAAATTGTAGCCTTAAAGGCTAATGATTTTGACACTAATTCATCTAGTTCTAAAAAAGATGACATAGCTTTAATAACTAGGCAATTTAAGAGCTTCTTAAGGAAAAAGCAAAAAATATCATAAAAAATGGAATAAAGGTAAGAATGATAAAATTTTAAAATATTATTTATTTTGAATGTAGGAAGTCAGGATAAATGAAGTCTGTTTGCTCAACCCTGAATGCTCACCCAAGAAATGAGAAGGGTGAGGAAAAACCTAAGTTCAAGAAGGATAAGAAAAAGAACCAAAAGTTTTTTTAGGCAAAATCAGCATCAGACTACTGTGAAATTGAAGAAGAAGAGGAGGTAAAAAACCTGTGTTTAATGGTTGATGAACATCTTGATCACTTTGATCAAGAAGAGGTATTTGAGCTTACTTATGATCAATTGCTTGAAGTTTCTAAAAAAATTCATTCTTCATATAGGAAGCTCAAAAATTTGCATGCTAGCCTTAAAATTGATTTTATAACTTAGCAAAAAGAGCATGCATGCTTGAGAAAAAATCATTCCACTTTAAATAGCAATCATATGACTTTACTTGATGAATTTGATGAATTGAATAAAAAGTATCTTGATTTGACTAATGAGGATGTTTCCTTGAAAAGTTTACATGTTGAACTAGGAAATACATAACTTGTTTTGATGGTATGCTTCAGGAATATGGAAGTAAATCCAAGAATTAAACATTTGTTAAATTTTGTTTAACTTTTGGTCTTGTCCAAATAGATTTGCCTCAAGAGAGAAGCTCCACAAAATTAGGAGGATTTTGAAGGAGCATTTAAAGATTTTGGGTGCCAAAGTTAAAGATGGAAGAAGGTGGCCGGTCATCTATGGATGACCGAAACACCAAATCCTTTGTTTCTACCGCGAGTCCAATTATGTTGGATTCAAAAGGTAAATTCTCCTTCAAACGCATCTCCCCTCGCAATCTTCGGGTTTTTGAATATCCTCTTGTCATCAAAGAAAGAGGTTTGAGTTCTAAGCACAAGCCTTTGCTGGAGTCAGGTAAAGGGAAAGAGGTAATTTCAATTTTTGAAAAAAATGCCAAAAGCACCTACATCGGCTATTACCTCTGGAGCAAATGACAAGGAGGCATCTTCTTCAAGGAGCTATTTCAGTGATTTATTGAAGAATGGTAAGAGCATTAATCCAATTATTTCATAAAGATTGGATAATTCTAATGTGTGGATCAAAAAACCACACATTAAAATTAATTTTAATCAGATTCATAATGAGATTGAAGATGCTAGTGTTGTTAAACTTGATGTGGAGAAGGAAATTTTCAATATTCAAATTTTGAGTAAATCGTTGGTGGTGAAAATTCTTGGTAAGAATTTACCTTTTTCACAATGTTCTATTGAATTGAGGAAGCAATGGATGAAATATGTAGGGTTTCATATAACCTTGCTTGGTCTAGATTGGCTACTTTGTTCCTTTCAAACTCATGAGGTCATGGAAGAAGTTCTTAATGGAGGTCCTTGGTTTGTAGGAGGCTTCATTGTTGGGTTAGATAAGTGGTCTCCTAACTTCTCTCCCAATTCCTTGGATGGAGTTTCTTCTCTGTTATGGGTTCGTCTTCCTCACCTACCTCTTCATTGTTGGGATGAATCTAATTTCACGAGGATTGTTTCTAAAATTGGGATTCCTCTATTGTTGGATGGTAATATGTTTAGATGGGGAAGAAGAGAAATTACTAGAGCATGCATTCGGGTGAATTTGAATTCCAAACTCCCTCTTGGTGTTTGGGTTGAAGGTTTGAATGGTAGAGTTTTTCGAAAATTTGAATATGAAAATCTTTCTTCAATTTATTTCAAGTGTGGAAGAATAGGACATTTGGATTATGTTTCTCCTAATTTTAAAGATGTCTCTTCAAGCTCAATCCATATGGAAAATCCTTATGGACCTTGGATGCATGTAAAATTTAAAAAGAAAAATTATGTGAAAAAGCATTCCAAGGCTTTTTTCTGAAAAAGGAATTTCAAAACAATTGGAAGTTCGGAATGCTCAAGATCAAAGTTTGGTGTCTGAGCCTTTGATAGAAGCAGGAATGATGATCCTCTAAAAGATGAAGACAACAATTTGGTACCTGATCCATTGAACGGTCCTCTAAATGATGCATATTTTGATGATCAGGTGGCAACTAGGAAGGCTGATCCATTGAAGAATGCAGATTTTAATTGTCATAGTGCAGGAAATGCTGAAATCAAGGAAGGAGATGAAGTTGCTGTTAATAGTAATTCAAATTTGATTATTGAGCCGGATGTTGCTCATAATTCAAATTTTGAATTCAGTCAATCACAAACTTTATTTGCTGAAATTAACACAGATTTTGCTGAATCTATTTTGCTGAAAAATCTAGGAGATATTGTAGCTGTTCCCGGGATTCAACAAAATAATGCTGATTTTTTGGAAATTCAAAATTCAACTTTTGAATTACCACAAATCCTGGAGGTAGAGTAGGAGGATAATTCGGTAACTAACTTGTTATCCGAATAGATAGATGAACCTATCTCAGCAATTGGCTCAACAGATGGAATGAATAAGTCAGATAAATTTGAGGAGATGATCCCGGTCTTCACTCCAACAAAAGAAGCAATTTCTTTTGAAAAAGATTGTTATTTGAAAACCATTACTCCTACTTAAACTATTAATTTGAAATTAAAAAAAAAAAACTGTTTTATTGAAAGTTAAAAAGGGTTCTATTATGGAGCTTGATTCTTCCGTGCATAAACATAAATAGTTTAAAGAACTACAATCTCTTTGACCGGTGAAAGAGCAAAATAGAAGAGGTATGTCTGATCTCAGAAAGAATAACTACTTGAGAGGTTCTTCCATATCATCTCAGTAATATGTTAGCCTAAAATTACATTGCAAACTTCAAAGTGGAAAGATACCAGAGAGTGGAGCTTATGACCAAAGATTTTACCAAATCTCTTGATTTGGACTACATCAATAGAAGTTGGAAAAGACATCTGAATACCTATTGATGTTATTCTTAGGTATTTTGCGATTGTCCTAGATTTTTTGTAATTGTCTTTTATTTCTCTTTTGTAGATTCCTTTTGCTTTTGCCTTTCTATTTATTTTTTAAACTTATTAGATTTAATTATGGGATCATTACTAGATCCTATTTTTTAACCGAATAGGAACTCTGGGATACTAACCAACCCTTGGGTTGTTTAAAATTTTGGTATCCCCTACATCTCAACAATTTTAAAATAGGAAATAGTGATTTTCATTTCAAAAATAATAAGTTTAATTTAAGCAAATATGATTTCAATAAGGATCATTTTTCTATTGATCAAGGATCTATTAGTTTTTACTTCCTAGTTTGTATTAGGTTGTTTACTCTTTTATTTTAATCCAACTTTTGCATTTCTTCAAAAAAAAAAAAAAAGAACTAGAAAATACATATAAAAGATTAGAAACTCTTGCATTTGAAATAGAAAATAAGGAGCATGCATTAAAAGTTGAAATTTGAAATCTTAAAAGTGCAAACCAATTTTTACAAATCAAAATAAATACTTTGAATGAAAATAAAAAATCACCTTCACTTGAAGAGTTTTACAATCCTTCATGATATCATACATCATTTAAATCTAGGAAGAGGCAACATAACCCAAATATATTAGTAAATCCTTTTCCTAGTGTTAGATATTTTCTTATGGCATGCTAGGATATATCTCCCACACTTGCATTGTTCACTGTAGAACATATTTAGTGTGGAGACCTAAAGTTCAAAACTCACAGCATAGCATACATGCATTTCACTCTTCTTTCCATAAGATGAGACCCAACCTATTTAGGTTCCCAAATTTAACATCTGATGGTTTTATAGGGTTGCTCTCACATAAGGTCTCATTAGAGCATGTGGTACCTGGAGAGTTGTGGGGTCAGGTATAATTGGCAACTCTAAAAATTTCATCTTTAAAAATGTTTTACTAGTTAATGGCTTGAAACATAACTTGTTCAGCATCAATGAGCTCTATGATAAAGGCTTCAACATAAAATTTATGTATACCATTTGCATAATAAGCTTGAATAACAACATTATTTTACAGGAAAAAATGATCAATAATGTATATATGCTTAATTTAAATTATATTAAATCTCACATTGCTCTTTGCTTAAAAAATTATTACTGATGAATATTGGTTGTGGTATAGGAGATTGTGTCATGAAAGCATGAAAAATTATAGAAAAATAACCAAAAAAGACTTAATGGAGGAATTCTCAAACTAGAGTTCACAAAAGACCACCTGTGTGATGCCTATCAATTAGGGAAATATGTCAAATCCTCTTTCCACTCAATCAAAGACATTAATACTAGCAAACCCTTAGAAGTCCTACACATGGATCTCTTTGGACCTGTTAGTACTACAAGCTTATGATGGAAAGTCTTTGGGCATGTGATTGTTGTTGATTATTCAAGGTTAACTTGGGATAGATTCCTATCTCATAAAAATAAATCATTTGAAGAGTTTAAGTCTTTTTTTTACTTGGATTCAGAAGAAGTTAGGTTGTGAAATTCTAACCATTCATAGCGATCATGGTGGATAATTTAAGAATGAAAATTTAAATCTTTCTATAAAGAGCAAGGGATATACCACAACTTTTTAGCTCTTAGGACCCCTCAATAGAACATTGTATTTACAAGAAAGAATAGGACCCTGGTAGAAGCTACTAGAGCCATGTTAGCTTAATGCTCATTTCCAAAATATTTTTGGGTAGAAGTGATTAATACAACCTATTATGTTTTAAATAGATGAATGTTAGATCTAAACTGAACAAGACACCCTATAAAATTTTGAAGGGTAGGAGATCCAACCTCTCTCACAGCCATATCTTTGGATGTAAAGTGTTCATTCTAAATAATGGGAAGTCTCAACTAGGAAAGTTTGACCCAAAATCTAATGGAGGAGTGTTCATAGGTTACTCAAGTGTTGGAAAATCCAATAGAGTGTTTAATAAAAGAATACTTATAGTTAAGGAGACCACTCATATTGTGTTTAATGAATTTAATAATTTTGAAGGGTCTATAGTAGAAGAATAGGAGGTTGTATAAGTCACACAATGAGTAGAATCCATAAATATGGAGGAAAGGATAGAACTTAAAAATACTTTGCCTAGAAAATAGAGATATTCTTCAAGTCATCCTAAAGAACTAATCTTATGAGACCCATCTGAAGTTGCTAGAACTAGGAATGGATTTAAAAAAAAAAGAGTAAACCTCTATGCCTTCATTTCAATAATTGAACCCACCAATCTAAATCAAGCCTTATGTGATGAATTTTGGATCTTAGCCATATAAGAAGAGCTAAATTAATTTGTAAGAAATAATGTTAGGGAGCTAGTTGAATAACCTAAGGACCAAAATGTGGTTAGAACTAAATGAATTTTTAAAAATGAAATGAATGATTATGGAGTAGTAGTGATGAATAAGACAAGATTGATGGCTAAGTAGTATAATCAAATAGAAAGGATTGATTTTGTAGAGACTTTTGTCCCTGTAGTTAGATTGGAATCTATTTGAGTGCTATTAGCCTTTACTTATTTTAAGAGATTCAAACTATACTAAATGTTTCTCAAGAGTGCCTTTCTGAATGGGGTGATAAAGAAGATGTGTATATTGAATAACCCCCTAGGTTTTAAAAACTCATAATTTCTTAATCATGTATTAAAATTAAAAAATGCATTATATGGACTAAAACAAGAACCCAGGATATGGTATAAAAGGCTAAGCACATTTCTACTAGAAAGATCTTTTGTTAAGGGGAGTGTAGACACCACCCTATTTCTAAAAATTGTAGGAGATGAATTACTGATTATTCAAATTTATATTGATGATATTCTATTTAGATCTTCTGGTAAAAATCTATGTGATGAATTCTAAAAAATAATGTGTAAGTAATTTGAAATGAGTATGATGGGAGATCTAACTTACTTTTTGGGATTTAGCATAAAGTAGAAGGATTGTGAAACTTTCCTTAGTCAATCAAAATACATTAAGGACATTCTTAAAAAATATGAAATGGAGAAAGCCAAGCCAATCAACACTCCCATGAGTTCCATAGTTCAGGTAGACAAGGATTCAAATGGAAAATTTATTAATCAAAAGAAATATAAAATAATTATTGGATCACTTCTTTACTTGATTGCTAGCATACCTGATATTATGTCTAGTATTTGCCTCTATGCTAGATTTTAGGTTGATCCAAAAGAGTCCCATTTGACTGCTGTTAAGAGAATTCTTAGATATCTCTTAGGAACCCCTGACTTAGGAATCTTGTTTCCTAGGTATAGCACCTCTTTTAAAATCATATAATATTCTAATTCATACTTTTTAGTATGCCAAGTTGAAAGAAAAAGAACTTCTATAACTTATCAATTCATAGGATAGTCCTTGGTCTCATGGTTCAGTAGAAAATACAACTCAGTTGCCCTGTCTATTATTGAAGCTGAGTACATTGCCTTAGGAAGTTGTTTGGACCAAGTCCTCTAGTTAAAATAGTAAATCTTGGATTTAGTTTTACCTATAGGCATAATTTTAATCCTCTCTGATAACACTAGTGCTATCTGTATTTCAAAGAACTCAATCCAACACTCCAAGACAAAACACATTGATATAAGCATCACTTCATTAGGGATCATATTACTAAAGGAGACATAAAACTAGACTATGTAGCCACTCAAAAATAGCTTGCTAATATCTTTACAAAACCATTAGCTTTTGAAACTTTCAGCATCTTAAGAACCAGATTAGGTGTCAAAGATATTAAAGCTTGAAATTGCCTCTTTCTATTTTCTGATGTTTCATTTTTATTTTATTTGCATGTATGTTTCTATTTATATACTTCTATTTATTTCTCATTTTTCTATTACTTTTCTCATCATTTTTTTTTGAATCAGATCAATGGTCACTACTGGTATTAATTTCTTAAATGACATTTTTACCTTACTTTTGGTCTTAAAAATTTATAAGTATTGAAATCAGTTAAAGGAAGAAACAATGTTGATTGTTTCTCTTCATCTAACTCCTTTAGAGGTATATTTTTCTTTTTCAAGCAAAATCTATTTCAAATTAAAATTTAGACTTTGAAATTGAGAGCTATTTTATCTTCTTATAGTAATCTATCTCATATGAATAATGTTCAAAGTTATTAAATCACATTTAAGTTTTCTTGATCAAGTTGTTGCATTTATCATATGAATATGATTATGATTTGTGATTTATTATTCCTTATATTAAAGAGTGGGTTTTTCTTCTCTTATTTATGGAAGATATTCTCACAACCAAGAGTCTTTAAAGATTTTGAAAAGGAGTTCATCTTGCAAAAATGATAAGAGGCACAAAATGAGCCCAAAAGAAAAATGAAAAGATGTGCAATGACCACGAAGTAACTATAAGATACACCAAAGTGTATTAGAAATCAAAAGATACACAAAATGTGCAAGATAATTGAAAAATAGGCACAAAATAAGACCACAAAATAAGCTTTCTCATCTTTAAAATCTCTAAATCTTAGAAGAATTCATGTGCCACTTGATTATTAAAATTCATTATTTTGATTAGTTAATATGCAATATTATTCTATTAGATATTTTTTTTTAAATGAAGCTTAAACATATTACTTTTTTATCTGATTTCTTTTTCAAATTAGAATTTTGTTTTAAAAAGATTTTTAACCTGTAAGGAGTCCGAGTAAGGGTTACCAAGATCAGTTTTAAACCTTTTCAAGATTTCAATGATGCTAATTCATTTATGACTAATTTTTAATCCACTCACAAGGGAAATTTATCATTTACTAGAGTTGATCGATTAAAAAAAATGTTATTTTGATTTTAATTTATGATTATATTTTATCTGTGTTTTATGTTGTTTATGTTCTTTTTTTTTTGTCTTGAAGAAGTCCTGATAATCACATTCCGTGTCATACATTATTTCTAGTTTTTCTCACATCGTATAAGACTATCCACATTGTCTAGCGTAATATAAATAAAGCTACACATCTCTAATCACAGCACATCCAATGGCTGATATATACTAATTATTGGTGATCGTCCCGCACAATTCATACATCATACTGGACTATCCATGTGGCAAAAAAAGTTGGATGATTTGAATGCTATTTGGCTAATCTATTATTGTACGTGTTTGTCATATATGATCCCTTTATTCAACGGTCGTACAAGATGACTCCTCGGGATGATTATCCTGTGTCTAATCATCCAGTATGATATCTAATCATCCTGGATGATAAGATTAACTTTTTTGCTAATTGTTTGGATGACATTATTATGCCTGATCATCCTGGACAATCTCACAATTATCCTGAACAATATTTTTGACCCTATATAAATAGCCCAAATTTAAGTTTTACTTCACAACCATATTTTCAATTCCCTTCTCCCACATTCAAGCTTTTAATTTTTGACTATGGAAGGCGGTAAACAATATCTTGTTCTCCAAAACATATATTCCAGGAGTTCTATTAGTCCTCACTTTATTGAAGTAGCAGATGAAGCTTCTTACACTTGTTAAAAATCTGCAAGGATTAATCCCTCAAAGGGTATCAATTAGAAGGTGTTGAATTTTCATGTACTAGATCTCTTTGTCTGCACCACTCTTAAATTCATTCTTACACTTGCTTTCCCCTTCAATTCTGAACTCCTTTTTGAAATGTTAATTCACCAATTTCTATTTGAATTATGATTGCACTGCACTGCATCTTATGTTAATTGATGCCCTGTCAAAATAACATATAAATATTTCTATGAATTTCTCCACCTTTCCACCACTGGCGACAAACTTCATCTTTTAGCTTTAAATCTTGACTTTAATTGGGGCCCTATAAATATCCTTCTTTGAGAAACCAGTGCCCACCTTCATGACTTTGCAACTAGTTCCTTAGTGAAAAATGTCCGAACCATCCAGCACATTCTTCGTAACTCTATTATTTATAAAGCTTTGAATCAGATCCATATTAACCCCATCCTGTCACGTACCACCTACTACATAATGGCTAATCAAAATTTTAATTCCATTGATCTTCTAATTTGATTCATTGAAAATCTAACAAGCATTAGGGATCCCGGCAACAAAAAAAGTTAAATCTAGCCTTAGGACATATCATTGTTTATGTCCTTGAATCCATGTACAACCTTTAGTATCTAAGACCACCAAATCACCTCCCTGCTTTCTACTTAAATAACTCCTTCCACATCCTTCACAGTACTCATCATCACAATGTGCATGATGAGGCAACAATAAAAGAGGAAGGACATATTTTTACTCCTGACCCTATCCACCAGTACTCTTAGATTGATCAATTGGTTTAGAGGTTTGACCAGTGGGAATCCATATTTAAGTTATATGTCATCAAGCACTAGCAACAACAAGATCAGGATGTAGCTCATTTTTAGGCATATGTAGCCCAACAGTAGCAGCAACACACCTAGAATATGGCCTGGTTTGGGGAGCAATTTTCTTCTATCCATCGATACTTTCACCAGCCACCACCACCACCACCTCCAACTGATAAGGGTTCCTCTTTCTACTAGCTTGTTAGTGTTTGGTTCTATTTTTATACTTGTTCTCTTTTCTCTATTTTGTTTCGTGTAGTGTTTTTTCTTGTTTCCTCTTTTTTGTGTGATGTCAAAAGGGGGAGTAGTTGTTGTGCTGTTTACTTTTGTCTTTAGTGGAATCTACCTTATTTTATTATTATTGTATTTATGTTTCAATTTTTCTTTCTTTAATTTTAAAGAAAAAAATATATTATTTCTTCCTTGATCTGAAATTTTTAATAACAATATTTTCCATCATAAAAGAAGAAGAGATTGTTGCAAATTAAAATCAAAACACCATGATTTTAATGATAACAAATATTATTATTTATTTACAATCACTATTATTGCATATATATTTTATTTTCCCTACTTACTAATCTTTCATATACATAAAGATCACTTACAATGCAAATCAGCTCAAGATCGGGTAGATTAGGATTAAGTCTACTTATAATTTCATAACAATATATTTTTTACCTTTCTTGAGTCAAATCTTGAATATGGTAGAACCCAAGCTAAGTAACCTTGAACATACACACTTAGGGGAAGAAATTTGATAAGTTAGATTTTTTTTTTCTATTTTTGACCTAATCATATAAGACGATGTGCAATAGTACTGGAAATCAGCAAAAAATAATAACCTTGATTAAGGCATCCATGCTAATCTCAAGTGATTAAACTAATCATACTAGGCAATCCATATCATCTTGGACAATCAGTTTAGATGATGAAAAATAGCTGCCAATCATAATTTAGGTAATGATTTAATTTTTTAATTTTGTTGCAATCGTACAGGATGATATACATTATCCTAGACAATTTATGATATCATGCCTAAATTGATCTAATGATTAAGGGAATAATTATGGTTAAATTATTCAATCATATCATACAGGACAAACTATCTAGATCATACTGGACAATATAGTATATTTTGTAGGACGATCCCCTATCGGCTAAGATGAAAACCATAATTTTCTTCTAATTATCCAGGGGTAACTAATCATCCCGGATCATCACAAGATCGTACTATATGATATATACACATACTTGTACTAATCATATATAGCAAATATGATTGTCATAGTTAAAAGGGCTATTTTGTACTAATCATACAAGATGAATAGTCAATCATCCTGGATAATCAATTGCACATAATTAAAAAGTAGGGCTTCTTTTGGAGGCTCTCTATTTAAGCAATTGTATTAACCCTTGAGTTATTTTTTTGTTGTGGAGTTGATCTGAGGAGCTTAGAGAAGGAAGAAGGAGAGCCTTAGAGGGAGAGATCCTTGTGAGGGAGTTTTTGTGAGGGAATCACAAAGGTTGCTCCAAGCAAGGTGTTTGTCCTCTTCTTCGAGTTGCTTAACTGGTTCCTTGGTTGCTCCAGGGAGATCATCTTCAGCATAATTAGATCCAGATTCTCTGCCTATTCTAGGAGGGAGTAAAAAGATTCTCAAGTTCTCTACCTTCACTAGGTGGGTAAAAAAGGATTCAAGATTCTCTACCTCATCGTGTGGGTGGAAAGATTTGTAAGGGCTTCTCTACCTTTATATGGGAGCAAAAGGAGAGCCGCTTCAATTTTAGTGAAATACTTAGAGAGGGTGTCTCCAAGGAGTGGATGTTGCTCAGATTTGACCGAACCACTATAAAATTTAGTGTGTTCTTTCTTATTACTTTTATCGTATTTTATTACCACACTTTTTTATGATTTGTTATGTGATTAAAAAATTTGATTGAATTTTTATCTTGAAAATTATTTTTCTTTCACATAAAAGGTTATTGATTTGCTTTAAAATATTTAAAAAGATAAAAAGATATCCTTTTATTTATGATTTTTTAAAACTACCAATCCACCCCCTTCTTGGTTAGCCTCGAGCTAGTTTTTTAGGGTTAAACACCCCTAAAAAACTTTCATGTTATTTGGTCATATCGAGTAGGGTTGTGGTAAACATTTTTTTTGTATCTGAGAATTGTTGGAGAATATAATTTTAATAGAGCCATAAGATTTATTATATAGAAGAGTGAGATGCTTTTTGATAGTTTTGGGTGTTCATTTTGTTTATTTTTATATGCATATGTCACATACATCTTTATTTAAATATTTATGTGATGACTAACCCATCTCATCTAGATTAAGATATGATCAATAGTTAGAGATCTAATTAGGTAGCTCAGGTTTAGGGTTAGCTCCTGATATTAGATTTAAGATAATTTCTTAGATTGAAGGTGTTGAAACTTGTTCAATATGAATTAGGTTGTTAAACCTAAACTTATGTCCAAGTGGCTAACCAAGAAGGGGGGTGAATTGGTAATTAAAAACTTAGTCCCTCTTTATAATATTTTAAACTGAAAATAAACTTTAATGAATTTTGTAGAAATAGATTTTTCAACCATAAGTTAATAAAAATAAAAGCAGCGAAAAAATAAAAGACACAAAATTTAAAGTGGTTCGGTCAAACACGACCTACATCCACTCCCCGGAGGCACCCTCCGAGTATTGCACTAATACCACTAGTGACTCTCCTTTTGCACCCACAACAAGGCGGAGAAGCCTTTACAAAACTCTCTTCCACCACTACCCGGTGCGGTAGAGAACCATCGTTCTTTTACACTCTTCCTAGTGTTGGCAGAGAACCGTCCGTCCTTTCACACTCTCCCAGTATAGGCAGAGAACCCATCGTCCTTTCACACTCTCCCAGTCTAGGCAGAGAACCCGTCAGCCATTCACACTCTCTAAGTGTAGGAAGAGAACCTTTCATCCTTTCACACTTTCCAAGTGTCGGAAGAGAACTGGATCTCCTTGATAGATCTTCTCACAAGAAATCTAGAAGAAAGAGATAAAAGAGTGAAGTAATCAAAAACCACAAGTAAAGACTCTTACCTTTGAGTACCAAGTGAAAACTTCACGCTCCAGAAGTAAGAATCCTCCTTCAAACACTCTCTCACACTCTCTCCTTGACTCTCCATTCAGTAGGAAAAAAGATTATGAGGTAACTCTAATTGGACTTTATATAGGAAAGACACAAAAAATCGTCCAAAAATTGCTGATTTTCAAGTCTTTACAAAGTGGATCGTCCCGAACGATTGTGGATCGTCCTGGACGAACTTACTTAAATCAGTTCCATACGAACCTAATGTATATTGGTATGAACTGACTTCATACCCGATTATCATCCCGTACGAACTAAGTTCGTCTAGTACGAATAATTATGCCATAGGTCAGTTCGACAAACTGCATGAAGTTGTCAAAATTGAAAATAATAAATTATTTTTGTCCTGGGACGAATAAGAGTTTGTCTGGATGAAATGTTTACAAAGAGCATTTCAACCTGGGCCAAATAGGAACTCGTCTGAACGAAAATTTTTTAGAGAGCACTTCGTCCTAGAACGAATTAAAATTCATCTAGACAAAATTTTTATAGAGAGCATTTCGTCCTGAGCCGATTATAAAATTTCTTCATAAAAAAAATTTTCCAAATAGCATTTCATCCTTGGATGAATTAAAGTTCATCTGGACAAAAGTTTTTCAGAGAGCAATTCATCCTTGCATGAATAGGATTTCATCTGAACAAAAATTTTCTTGAGAGCATTTCGTCTTGGGACGAATTGAAAAATTCGTCTAGACGATCAGGACTTTGAAAAATTTTATTACTTCCTATTCGTTTCATTCCTCTTCCGAGGGGATAGCTAACTTGATCGTCTCGTATGAACATGGTTCATCATATACGATCAGTATGAATTTTGAAGATCTCCCCAAGTGTTTGTACTAAATTTCTTAATTACAATCACTCCCTCTTAAACTCAATAAAATAAAAATACAAGCTCAATTTACAAATTATCTCATGCTGAATTTTGATTTGAAGTCTTCATTAGTCTGGAGTTCAATTATCCTGAAATGTCAGTCCACACAAGAGCAAAAATAATTCTTCCAAAAAGTGTTAGGAGAATACAAAACTTAAAACAATAATATTTGGAATCATCAAAATAATACAAGTTACATGAATATAAAATATGTAATTAGAAACTCTCTTAATAATCTCCCCCTTTTTGATGATGACAAAATAATTATTGTTTGTATAAATTTCAAATTTTAAGAATCTCCTAAACTCCCCCTGAATTGATGAACATATGAAAATAAGGAGACATTTCACAATAATTTTATCTTTTTCCTTTTTGATACAAAACAAAACAAGCACACATATATGATACTAACAAGCACACAGATATGATACAAACAATATTTTCTCCCCCTTTTTGTCAACAGTAAAAAGAGAAGAAGAAAAGGAATAGAAATGTAAGCAGTCATATGATAATCCTTTGATAATTGATCCTTGAAAGTGATTGAAATAAATATTGCAAATAAAATCAATTCATTAGGTAAATAAAAATGATTCATAGAATTTAAGAAGGCATATAACATTGATAATAAAAAAAAAAATTATATCAAAATGAATCAATTAGACACTAAGATAAAGAAAATCATTGCAAAAAGGATGAATATAAAATTTGTATATTTCAAATGTCAATACGAAATATAAATGTACAGAAGATCAATTTGAATTAAGAGATTAAAAGAATGTGAAAAGAAATAACTACCACATGTGGCGCTTTGCGCATCTATTTCAATAGTTGTGGCACATTTTTTGTGCATCTTTTTACTTGTGGTTTTATTTTGTGCCTCTTTTTCAAATTGCGAACTATTACACATTCCTTTTCTTTAATTTTTGTACATTTGTATATTTTTCAAGAGTAATCTTGATCTTTCCAAAATCAACATTAAAAAATTTCATAATTTTCTAAGTGCATCAATATTTATTGATAAGTGAAATTCAAAATAAGAAAACATCACAATTACAATAATAATATTAAACATTAATGCAGTCTAATAAGAGACATGAAATTGAAATTCTTAATTTTATCAAGTTATAAGCAAAACTTAAATTTAGAAAAATTAGATTTTTTAATGAATTCAATTTTGAGTTGTAGTTTAAGTTATAACACTTGTAGAATAAAAAAATATTAGGGATTTTTATATAGGCTAACACACATTTCAAAAATAGATTAAAACAAAACAAGATAACTTGTATTGATATCATTATAATGGATATTATAAACTAAGGAATGATATCAATACGACATAAAAACTCAAATACTAAGACATCAAATGAAAAGTACATCACAAAAAGCAAAATACATCACAAACTACTAAAACACAATCACATCATCCAAAGAAAAATATAATCAAGTACACAAATTACTCTGATGGACCCTGATCTGGAGGAGGAGGAACAGTACTGAAGAAGTTAAAATAACTTCTCATCATAAGCACGTTGGAACTAATATCATTCATATGCGCTCTCATGTACCCCATATCCTGATTGTATTGAATATCCTGCTGCTGCAAATGAGTTTCAATTTGATCAAATCTTTGATCAAAATGAGACTCTAAGCGATCAAATCTCTGAACCAAATCCTGATAATTTGGTTCACTAGCAGGTGCAGGTGCAGGTTCATGTTCCTCCTCTAAGTCACTAATAACATGTGCTTTACTTGGTTTATCTTTATTGAAGATTGCCCTAAAAGATCCATCGTTGTAGTAGAAAGGTTCTTCAAAATCTTCAACTAGATGAACCAATTCATACTTCTTTTCCAAAATATAGGCAATAATATGTCCTAAAGCTATGTTCTTCTTTCTTTTATGTTCAACATGATCAACTTCAGAAAGTCCATAAAGATAGTCAAGGATTAGTTGGGCTTCATCTGTAGGTTGTTTGGTCATAATCAAGTAGGTTACTATTGAAAGAAGAGGAGTAATGTTGACTCTATCACCATTTTTAGGAATTATGGAAGTTCGAAGAACATGTTGGATGATACGAGCATTACGAACAAGAGAGGACACTTTAGGTATATGCTCCATAAATATAATTTTTCTAATCACTTCATTAATTTCACTCCAATCAAAATCAGCAGTAGTGGTCAAGGTATGGGCTCTAATTCCCTCAGTCCTTAAGTTCAAAAAGATTCCTAAGTCAACCTTGGTGATTTCAACTTTCTTCTTAAAAACAAAGGACTTCATTACAGAATGGTCGGAGTTGAAGGACTTGTTTGCAAGGAAACAATGAAAGGTCTCTTTGTTGTAGAGGTGGAGTAATGTGAGGATGAGACCAAATTGAGTTGAAGCAAACAAGTTCATTACCTGAAAGGTTAATTATTCCTGCATAAGAATTCTAGACAGGGTGATCTTAGCGGAGGCAAATCTAGGAAAAGATTCTTCATTGGCTTTGGATAGAAAATTATCAGAAGAATTTCTGTGTGGACCCTTGACGAGAACCTTTTGTCGCTTGCTTGAACTTGCCATGGATAAGATCTAAAGGAAAAAAGGATTCTGAAAGGGATGTGTGAGTGTGACTTTTGAGTTAAAAGCTGGGCAATTTAATGAAATACAACTGTTCATACAGAAGAAAATATTTTTGTCCCGTGCAAAATTCAGTTCTTCTTGTACGAAAAAATTTTGTATGGACGAACGAATGAGTCCAAAATGAAACGACTTTTCGTAATCACACAACTTACGAAGTGTCCTTTCGTACAGACTTTTGACCAAATGATCGTACATATGAACAAGTGTTAGTCCCGGACGATCAGAAATTTATGATCGTTTTAATGGCAGTTGAAACCGTCCCCCATATCGATTAGCCAAGCATTCGTCCGGACGAACCAAAGGTTCGTATGTACGAATATCATATTAAAAATGACCTTATCTGTTCAACTAACATTCAATCATCCCATCATTTCAAAATTTCATCCGGACGATCGTGATGATCGTACAGACGAAGTGAAAAAATAAAAATAGAAAAACTGCACGCAAACGATTCAAATCCGACAGTTGACACACTCACACTTCATCCCATACAAAAATATTTTCGTCCCGGACGAATGCCACTTAGTCTTTTCAAAACATGTACTTAATCAAAACTAAAACACAAACACAACAAAAACATAATAGAAAAATAAAAAAACACTCAAAATATAGAAAAGATCACAAACACAAGGATACACACAAAAAATACTAACTAAAAACACACATCAATGTTACAGAAACATTTTAATTAAGCATTCAAATCGATCACACAAAGCCTTATTCTTAATGCACTGAAAGTATCAAAGGCTAAAGGTTTTGTAAAAATGTCTGCAAGTTGATTTTCAGTATAAACATGAGTGAGTTCATTTTCTCCTTTGGATATATGATCCCTTATGAAATGATGCCTAATGTCTATATATTTGGTTCTTGAATATTGAATATGATTTTTAGAAATACAAATAGCACTAGTGTTATCACAATAAATTGGAATAGTGCCTATAGTTAATCCTAAATCAAGCAACTGTTGTTTCAACCAAAGTACTTGTGCCACATAACTTCCTAATGCAATGTATTCAGCTTCT